>NW_026700436.1:0-253186 GCF_030435755.1 Ochotona princeps | reverse complement strand
TGATGGTGTGTGAAGTTAGTGAGCCAAATGGAGTTGTTGTCCCACAAGAACCACTCGGCTGATCCTTCTTCAATATGCCCTTCACCAACATGCAGTGTTTCCTTGATTGAATTAGCTCTCACACAATATTTGCGTCTAGAGCCTTTGCATTGAGGACTATCTGAAAACGGCTGTGGCGCTGAAGTTGCCTGTGAATGTGGAGTTGGTGGCATGTGAAACCCGCATGTGGAGCATTCGTTTGTGTGGGATGCTCTACCAGGTTCATTTCAGTCCTAGCCATACAAAGGGCACTAAGGATAGAGTGTGAAAACTGAGTTTCCTTGAGAGCTGCTTGGAAGCCTGATGGTGTGTGAAGTTAGTGAGCCAAATGGAGTTGTTGTCCCACAAGAACCACTCGGCTGATCCTTCTTCAATATGCCCTTCACCAACATGCAGTGTTTCCTTGATTGAATTAGCTCTCACACCAATATTTGCGTCTAGAGCCTTTGCATTGAGGACTATCTGAAAACGGCTGTGGCGCTGAAGTTGCCTGTGAATGTGGAGTTGGTGGCATGTGAAACCCGCATGTGGAGCATTCGTTTGTGTGGGATGCTCTACCAGGTTCATTCCTGGCCTAATGCCATCAAGGGCACTAAGGATAGAGTGTGAAAACTGAGTTTCCTTGAGAGCTGCTTGGAAGCCTGATGGTGTGTGAAGTTAGTGAGCCAAATGGAGTTGTTGTCCCACAAGAACCACTCGGCTGATCCTTCTTCAATATGCCCTTCACCAACATGCAGTGTTTCCTTGATTGAATTAGCTCTCACACCAATATTTGCGTCTAGAGCCTTTGCATTGAGGGCTATCTGAAAACGGCTGTGGCGCTGAAGTTGCCTGTGAATGTGGAGTTGGTGGCATGTGAAACCCGCATGTGGAGCATTCGTTTGTGTGGGATGCTCTACCAGGTTCATTTCCTAGATAATGCACTCAAAGGGCACTAAACATAGAGTGTGAAAACTGAGTTTCCTTGAGAGCTGCTTGGAAGCCTGATGGTGTGTGAAGTTAGTGAGCCAAATGGAGTTGTTCTCCCACAAGAACCACTCGGCTGATCCTTCTTCAATATGCCCTTCACCAACATGCAGTGTTTCCTTGATTGAATTAGCTCTCACACCAATATTTGCGTCTAGAGCCTTTGCATTGAGGGCTATCTGAAAACGGCTGTGGCGCTGAAGTTGCCTGTGAATGTGGAGTTGGTGGCATGTGAAACCCGCATGTGGAGCATTCGTTTGTGTGGGATGCTCTACCAGGTTCATTCAGTCCTAGCCATACAAAGGGCACTAAGCATAGAGTGTGAAAACTGAGTTTCCTTGAGAGCTGCTTGGAAGCCTGATGGTGTGTGAAGTTAGTGAGCCAAATGGAGTTGTTCTCCCACAAGAACCACTCGGCTGATCCTTCTTCAATATGCCCTTCACCAACATGCAGTGTTTCCTTGATTGAATTAGCTCTCACACCAATATTTGCGTCTAGAGCCTTTGCATTGAGGGCTATCTGAAAACGGCTGTGGCGCTGAAGTTGCCTGTGAATGTGGAGTTGGTGGCATGTGAAACCCGCATGTGGAGCATTCGTTTGTGTGGGATGCTCTACCAGGTTCATTTCAGTCCTAGCCATACAAAGGGCACTAAGCATAGAGTGTGAAAACTGAGTTTCCTTGAGAGCTGCTTGGAAGCCTGATGGTGTGTGAAGTTAGTGAGCCAAATGGAGTTGTTCTCCCACAAGAACCACTCGGCTGATCCTTCTTCAATATGCCCTTCACCAACATGCAGTGTTTCCTTGATTGAATTAGCTCTCACACCAATATTTGCGTCTAGAGCCTTTGCATTGAGGGCTATCTGAAAACGGCTGTGGCGCTGAAGTTGCCTGTGAATGTGGAGTTGGTGGCATGTGAAACCCGCATGTGGAGCATTCGTTTGTGTGGGATGCTCTACCAGGTTCATTCCTAGATAATGCACTCAAAGGGCACTAAACATAGAGTGTGAAAACTGAGTTTCCTTGAGAGCTGCTTGGAAGCCTGATGGTGTGTGAAGTTAGTGAGCCAAATGGAGTTGTTCTCCCACAAGAACCACTCGGCTGATCCTTCTTCAATATGCCCTTCACCAACATGCAGTGTTTCCTTGATTGAATTAGCTCTCACACCAATATTTGCGTCTAGAGCCTTTGCATTGAGGGCTATCTGAAAACGGCTGTGGCGCTGAAGTTGCCTGTGAATGTGGAGTTGGTGGCATGTGAAACCCGCATGTGGAGCATTCGTTTGTGTGGGATGCTCTACCAGGTTCATTTCAGTCCTAGCCATACAAAGGGCACTAAGCATAGAGTGTGAAAACTGAGTTTCCTTGAGAGCTGCTTGGAAGCCTGATGGTGTGTGAAGTTAGTGAGCCAAATGGAGTTGTTCTCCCACAAGAACCACTCGGCTGATCCTTCTTCAATATGCCCTTCACCAACATGCAGTGTTTCCTTGATTGAATTAGCTCTCACACCAATATTTGCGTCTAGAGCCTTTGCATTGAGGGCTATCTGAAAACGGCTGTGGCGCTGAAGTTGCCTGTGAATGTGGAGTTGGTGGCATGTGAAACCCGCATGTGGAGCATTCGTTTGTGTGGATGCTCTACCAGGTTCATTCCTGGATCATGCACTCAAAGGGCACTAAACATAGAGTGTGAAAACTGAGTTTCCTTGAGAGCTGCTTGGAAGCCTGATGGTGTGTGAAGTTAGTGAGCCAAATGGAGTTGTTCTCCCACAAGAACCACTCGGCTGATCCTTCTTCAATATGCCCTTCACCAACATGCAGTGTTTCCTTGATTGAATTAGCTCTCACACCAATATTTGCGTCTAGAGCCTTTGCATTGAGGGCTATCTGAAAACGGCTGTGGCGCTGAAGTTGCCTGTGAATGTGGAGTTGGTGGCATGTGAAACCCGCATGTGGAGCATTCGTTTGTGTGGGATGCTCTACCAGGTTCATTCCTAGATAATGCACTCAAAGGGCACTAAACATAGAGTGTGAAAACTGAGTTTCCTTGAGAGCTGCTTGGAAGCCTGATGGTGTGTGAAGTTAGTGAGCCAAATGGAGTTGTTCTCCCACAAGAACCACTCGGCTGATCCTTCTTCAATATGCCCTTCACCAACATGCAGTGTTTCCTTGATTGAATTAGCTCTCACACCAATATTTGCGTCTAGAGCCTTTGCATTGAGGGCTATCTGAAAACGGCTGTGGCGCTGAAGTTGCCTGTGAATGTGGAGTTGGTGGCATGTGAAACCCGCATGTGGAGCATTCGTTTGTGTGGGATGCTCTACCAGGTTCATTTCAGTCCTAGCCATACAAAGGGCACTAAGCATAGAGTGTGAAAACTGAGTTTCCTTGAGAGCTGCTTGGAAGCCTGATGGTGTGTGAAGTTAGTGAGCCAAATGGAGTTGTTCTCCCACAAGAACCACTCGGCTGATCCTTCTTCAATATGCCCTTCACCAACATGCAGTGTTTCCTTGATTGAATTAGCTCTCACACCAATATTTGCGTCTAGAGCCTTTGCATTGAGGGCTATCTGAAAACGGCTGTGGCGCTGAAGTTGCCTGTGAATGTGGAGTTGGTGGCATGTGAAACCCGCATGTGGAGCATTCGTTTGTGTGGGATGCTCTACCAGGTTCATTTCAGTCCTAGCCATACAAAGGGCTCTAAGCATAGAGTGTGAAAACTGAGTTTCCTTGAGAGCTGCTTGGAAGCCTGATGGTGTGTGAAGTTAGTGAGCCAAATGGAGTTGTTCTCCCACAAGAACCACTCGGCTGATCCTTCTTCAATATGCCCTTCACCAACATGCAGTGTTTCCTTGATTGAATTAGCTCTCACACCAATATTTGCGTCTAGAGCCTTTGCATTGAGGGCTATCTGAAAACGGCTGTGGCGCTGAAGTTGCCTGTGAATGTGGAGTTGGTGGCATGTGAAACCCGCATGTGGAGCATTCGTTTGTGTGGGATGCTCTACCAGGTTCATTCCTAGATAATGCACTCAAAGGGCACTAAACATAGAGTGTGAAAACTGAGTTTCCTTGAGAGCTGCTTGGAAGCCTGATGGTGTGTGAAGTTAGTGAGCCAAATGGAGTTGTTCTCCCACAAGAACCACTCGGCTGATCCTTCTTCAATATGCCCTTCACCAACATGCAGTGTTTCCTTGATTGAATTAGCTCTCACACCAATATTTGCGTCTAGAGCCTTTGCATTGAGGGCTATCTGAAAACGGCTGTGGCGCTGAAGTTGCCTGTGAATGTGGAGTTGGTGGCATGTGAAACCCGCATGTGGAGCATTCGTTTGTGTGGGATGCTCTACCAGGTTCATTCCTGATAATGCACTCAAAGGGCACTAAACATAGAGTGTGAAAACTGAGTTTCCTTGAGAGCTGCTTGGAAGCCTGATGGTGTGTGAAGTTAGTGAGCCAAATGGAGTTGTTCTCCCACAAGAACCACTCGGCTGATCCTTCTTCAATATGCCCTTCACCAACATGCAGTGTTTCCTTGATTGAATTAGCTCTCACACCAATATTTGCGTCTAGAGCCTTTGCATTGAGGGCTATCTGAAAACGGCTGTGGCGCTGAAGTTGCCTGTGAATGTGGAGTTGGTGGCATGTGAAACCCGCATGTGGAGCATTCGTTTGTGTGGGATGCTCTACCAGGTTCATTCCTAGATAATGCACTCAAAGGGCACTAAACATAGAGTGTGAAAACTGAGTTTCCTTGAGAGCTGCTTGGAAGCCTGATGGTGTGTGAAGTTAGTGAGCCAAATGGAGTTGTTCTCCCACAAGAACCACTCGGCTGATCCTTCTTCAATATGCCCTTCACCAACATGCAGTGTTTCCTTGATTGAATTAGCTCTCACACCAATATTTGCGTCTAGAGCCTTTGCATTGAGGGCTATCTGAAAACGGCTGTGGCGCTGAAGTTGCCTGTGAATGTGGAGTTGGTGGCATGTGAAACCCGCATGTGGAGCATTCGTTTGTGTGGGATGCTCTACCAGGTTCATTCAGTCCTAATGCACTCAAAGGGCACTAAGCATAGAGTGTGAAAACTGAGTTTCCTTGAGAGCTGCTTGGAAGCCTGATGGTGTGTGAAGTTAGTGAGCCAAATGGAGTTGTTCTCCCACAAGAACCACTCGGCTGATCCTTCTTCAATATGCCCTTCACCAACATGCAGTGTTTCCTTGATTGAATTAGCTCTCACACCAATATTTGCGTCTAGAGCCTTTGCATTGAGGACTATCTGAAAACGGCTGTGGCGCTGAAGTTGCCTGTGAATGTGGAGTTGGTGGCATGTGAAACCCGCATGTGGAGCATTCGTTTGTGTGGGATGCTCTACCAGGTTCATTCCTAGATAATGCACTCAAAGGGCACTAAGCATAGAGTGTGAAAACTGAGTTTCCTTGAGAGCTGCTTGGAAGCCTGATGGTGTGTGAAGTTAGTGAGCCAAATGGAGTTGTTCTCCCACAAGAACCACTCGGCTGATCCTTCTTCAATATGCCCTTCACCAACATGCAGTGTTTCCTTGATTGAATTAGCTCTCACACCAATATTTGCGTCTAGAGCCTTTGCATTGAGGGCTATCTGAAAACGGCTGTGGCGCTGAAGTTGCCTGTGAATGTGGAGTTGGTGGCATGTGAAAGCCGCATGTGGAGCATTCGTTTGTGTGGGATGCTCTACCAGGTTCATTCCTAGATAATGCACTCAAAGGGCACTAAGCATAGAGTGTGAAAACTGAGTTTCCTTGAGAGCTGCTTGGAAGCCTGATGGTGTGTGAAGTTAGTGAGCCAAATGGAGTTGTTCTCCCACAAGAACCACTCGGCTGATCCTTCTTCAATATGCCCTTCACCAACATGCAGTGTTTCCTTGATTGAATTAGCTCTCACACCAATATTTGCGTCTAGAGCCTTTGCATTGAGGGCTATCTGAAAACGGCTGTGGCGCTGAAGTTGCCTGTGAATGTGGAGTTGGTGGCATGTGAAACCCGCATGTGGAGCATTCGTTTGTGTGGGATGCTCTACCAGGTTCATTCCTAGATAATGCACTCAAAGGGCACTAAGCATAGAGTGTGAAAACTGAGTTTCTTGAGAGCTGCTTGGAAGCCTGATGGTGTGTGAAGTTAGTGAGCCAAATGGAGTTGTTCTCCCACAAGAACCACTCGGCTGATCCTTCTTCAATATGCCCTTCACCAACATGCAGTGTTTCCTTGATTGAATTAGCTCTCACACCAATATTTGCGTCTAGAGCCTTTGCATTGAGGGCTATCTGAAAACGGCTGTGGCGCTGAAGTTGCCTGTGAATGTGGAGTTGGTGGCATGTGAAAGCCGCATGTGGAGCATTCGTTTGTGTGGGATGCTCTACCAGGTTCATTCCTAGATAATGCACTCAAAGGGCACTAAGCATAGAGTGTGAAAACTGAGTTTCCTTGAGAGCTGCTTGGAAGCCTGATGGTGTGTGAAGTTAGTGAGCCAAATGGAGTTGTTCTCCCACAAGAACCACTCGGCTGATCCTTCTTCAATATGCCCTTCACCAACATGCAGTGTTTCCTTGATTGAATTAGCTCTCACACCAATATTTGCGTCTAGAGCCTTTGCATTGAGGGCTATCTGAAAACGGCTGTGGCGCTGAAGTTGCCTGTGAATGTGGAGTTGGTGGCATGTGAAACCCGCATGTGGAGCATTCGTTTGTGTGGGATGCTCTACCAGGTTCATTCCTAGATAATGCACTCAAAGGGCACTAAGCATAGAGTGTGAAAACTGAGTTTCCTTGAGAGCTGCTTGGAAGCCTGATGGTGTGTGAAGTTAGTGAGCCAAATGGAGTTGTTCTCCCACAAGAACCACTCGGCTGATCCTTCTTCAATATGCCCTTCACCAACATGCAGTGTTTCCTTGATTGAATTAGCTCTCACACCAATATTTGCGTCTAGAGCCTTTGCATTGAGGGCTATCTGAAAACGGCTGTGGCGCTGAAGTTGCCTGTGAATGTGGAGTTGGTGGCATGTGAAACCCGCATGTGGAGCATTCGTTTGTGTGGGATGCTCTACCAGGTTCATTCAGTCCTAGCCATACAAAGGGCTCTAAGCATAGGAGTGTGAAAACTGAGTTTCCTTGAGAGCTGCTTGGAAGCCTAATGGTGTGTGAAGTTAGTGAGCCAAATGGAGTTGTTCTCCCACAAGAACCACTCGGCTGATCCTTCTTCAATATGCCCTTCACCAACATGCAGTGTTTCCTTGATTGAATTAGCTCTCACACCAATATTTGCGTCTAGAGCCTTTGCATTGAGGGCTATCTGAAAACGGCTGTGGCGCTGAAGTTGCCTGTGAATGTGGAGTTGGTGGCATGTGAAACCCGCATGTGGAGCATTCGTTTGTGTGGGATGCTCTACCAGGTTTATTTCAGTCCTAGCCATACAAAGGGCTCTAAGCATAGAGTGTGAAAACTGAGTTTCCTTGAGAGCTGCTTGGAAGCCTGATGGTGTGTGAAGTTAGTGAGCCAAATGGAGTTGTTCTCCCACAAGAACCACTCGGCTGATCCTTCTTCTTATGCCCTTCACCAACATGCAGTGTTTCCTTGATTGAATTAGCTCTCACACCAATATTTGCGTCTAGAGCCTTTGCATTGAGGGCTATCTGAAAACGGCTGTGGCGCTGAAGTTGCCTGTGAATGTGGAGTTGGTGGCATGTGAAACCCGCATGTGGAGCATTCGTTTGTGTGGGATGCTCTACCAGGTTCATTCCTAGATAATGCACTCAAAGGGCACTAAGCATAGAGTGTGAAAACTGAGTTTCCTTGAGAGCTGCTTGGAAGCCTGATGGTGTGTGAAGTTAGTGAGCCAAATGGAGTTGTTCTCCCACAAGAACCACTCGGCTGATCCTTCTTCAATATGCCCTTCACCAACATGCAGTGTTTCCTTGATTGAATTAGCTCTCACACCAATATTTGCGTCTAGAGCCTTTGCATTGAGGGCTATCTGAAAACAGCTGTGGCGCTGAAGTTGCCTGTGAATGTGGAGTTGGTGGCATGTGAAAGCCGCATGTGGAGCATTCGTTTGTGTGGGATGCTCTACCAGGTTCATTCCTAGATAATGCACTCAAAGGGCACTAAGCATAGAGTGTGAAAACTGAGTTTCCTTGAGAGCTGCTTGGAAGCCTGATGGTGTGTGAAGTTAGTGAGCCAAATGGAGTTGTTCTCCCACAAGAACCACTCGGCTGATCCTTCTTCAATATGCCCTTCACCAACATGCAGTGTTTCCTTGATTGAATTAGCTCTCACACCAATATTTGCGTCTAGAGCCTTTGCATTGAGGGCTATCTGAAAACGGCTGTGGCGCTGAAGTTGCCTGTGAATGTGGAGTTGGTGGCATGTGAAACCCGCATGTGGAGCATTCGTTTGTGTGGGATGCTCTACCAGGTTCATTCCTAGATAATGCACTCAAAGGGCACTAAGCATAGAGTGTGAAAACTGAGTTTCCTTGAGAGCTGCTTGGAAGCCTGATGGTGTGTGAAGTTAGTGAGCCAAATGGAGTTGTTCTCCCACAAGAACCACTCGGCTGATCCTTCTTCAATATGCCCTTCACCAACATGCAGTGTTTCCTTGATTGAATTAGCTCTCACACCAATATTTGCGTCTAGAGCCTTTGCATTGAGGGCTATCTGAAAACGGCTGTGGCGCTGAAGTTGCCTGTGAATGTGGAGTTGGTGGCATGTGAAAGCCGCATGTGGAGCATTCGTTTGTGTGGGATGCTCTACCAGGTTCATTCCTAGATAATGCACTCAAAGGGCACTAAGCATAGAGTGTGAAAACTCAGTTTCCTTGAGAGCTGCTTGGAAGCCTGATGGTGTGTGAAGTTAGTGAGCCAAATGGAGTTGTTCTCCCACAAGAACCACTCGGCTGATCCTTCTTCAATATGCCCTTCACCAACATGCAGTGTTTCCTTGATTGAATTAGCTCTCACACCAATATTTGCGTCTAGAGCCTTTGCATTGAGGGCTATCTGAAAACGGCTGTGGCGCTGAAGTTGCCTGTGAATGTGGAGTTGGTGGCATGTGAAACCCGCATGTGGAGCATTCGTTTGTGTGGGATGCTCTACCAGGTTCATTCCTAGATAATGCACTCAAAGGGCACTAAGCATAGAGTGTGAAAACTGAGTTTCCTTGAGAGCTGCTTGGAAGCCTGATGGTGTGTGAAGTTAGTGACCAAATGGAGTTGTTCTCCCACAAGAACCACTCTTCTGATCCTTCTTCAATATGCCCTTCACCAACATGCAGTGTTTCCTTGATTGAATTAGCTCTCACACCAATATTTGCGTCTAGAGCCTTTGCATTGAAGGCTATCTGAAAACAGCTGTGGCGCTGAAGTTGCCTGTGAATGTGGAGTTGGTGGCATGTGAAACCCGCATGTGGAGCATTCGTTTGTGTGGGATGCTCTACCAGGTTCATTTCAGTCCTAGCCATACAAAGGGCTCTAAGCATGGAGTGTGAAAACTGAGTTTCCTTGAGAGCTGCTTGGAAGCCTAATGGTGTGTGAAGTTAGTGAGCCAAATGGAGTTGTTCTCCCACAAGAACCACTCGGCTGATCCTTCTTCAATATGCCCTTCACCAACATGCAGTGTTTCCTTGATTGAATTAGCTCTCACACCAATATTTGCGTCTAGAGCCTTTGCATTGAGGGCTATCTGAAAACGGCTGTGGCGCTGAAGTTGCCTGTGAATGTGGAGTTGGTGGCATGTGAAACCCGCATGTGGAGCATTCGTTTGTGTGGGATGCTCTACCAGGTTTATTTCAGTCCTAGCCATACAAAGGGCTCTAAGCATAGAGTGTGAAAACTGAGTTTCCTTGAGAGCTGCTTGGAAGCCTGATGGTGTGTGAAGTTAGTGAGCCAAATGGAGTTGTTCTCCCACAAGAACCACTCGGCTGATCCTTCTTCAATATGCCCTTCACCAACATGCAGTGTTTCCTTGATTGAATTAGCTCTCACACCAATATTTGCGTCTAGAGCCTTTGCATTGAGGGCTATCTGAAAACGGCTGTGGCGCTGAAGTTGCCTGTGAATGTGGAGTTGGTGGCATGTGAAACCCGCATGTGGAGCATTCGTTTGTGTGGGATGCTCTACCAGGTTCATTCCTGGATAATGCACTCAAAGGGCACTAAACATAGAGTGTGAAAACTGAGTTTCCTTGAGAGCTGCTTGGAAGCCTGATGGTGTGTGAAGTTAGTGAGCCAAATGGAGTTGTTCTCCCACAAGAACCACTCGGCTGATCCTTCTTCAATATGCCCTTCACCAACATGCAGTGTTTCCTTGATTGAATTAGCTCTCACACCAATATTTGCGTCTAGAGCCTTTGCATTGAGGGCTATCTGAAAACGGCTGTGGCGCTGAAGTTGCCTGTGAATGTGGAGTTGGTGGCATGTGAAAGCCGCATGTGGAGCATTCGTTTGTGTGGGATGCTCTACCAGGTTCATTCCTAGATAATGCACTCAAAGGGCACTAAGCATAGAGTGTGAAAACTGAGTTTCCTTGAGAGCTGCTTGGAAGCCTGATGGTGTGTGAAGTTAGTGAGCCAAATGGAGTTGTTCTCCCACAAGAACCACTCGGCTGATCCTTCTTCAATATGCCCTTCACCAACATGCAGTGTTTCCTTGATTGAATTAGCTCTCACACCAATATTTGCGTCTAGAGCCTTTGCATTGAGGACTATCTGAAAACGGCTGTGGCGCTGAAGTTGCCTGTGAATGTGGAGTTGGTGGCATGTGAAACCCGCATGTGGAGCATTCGTTTGTGTGGGATGCTCTACCAGGTTCATTCCTAGATAATGCACTCAAAGGGCACTAAGCATAGAGTGTGAAAACTGAGTTTCCTTGAGAGCTGCTTGGAAGCCTGATGGTGTGTGAAGTTAGTGAGCCAAATGGAGTTGTTCTCCCACAAGAACCACTCGGCTGATCCTTCTTCAATATGCCCTTCACCAACATGCAGTGTTTCCTTGATTGAATTAGCTCTCACACCAATATTTGCGTCTAGAGCCTTTGCATTGAGGGCTATCTGAAAACAGCTGTGGCGCTGAAGTTGCCTGTGAATGTGGAGTTGGTGGCATGTGAAAGCCGCATGTGGAGCATTCGTTTGTGTGGGATGCTCTACCAGGTTCATTCCTAGATAATGCACTCAAAGGGCACTAAGCATAGAGTGTGAAAACTGAGTTTCCTTGAGAGCTGCTTGGAAGCCTGATGGTGTGTGAAGTTAGTGAGCCAAATGGAGTTGTTCTCCCACAAGAACCACTCGGCTGATCCTTCTTCAATATGCCCTTCACCAACATGCAGTGTTTCCTTGATTGAATTAGCTCTCACACCAATATTTGCGTCTAGAGCCTTTGCATTGAGGGCTATCTGAAAACGGCTGTGGCGCTGAAGTTGCCTGTGAATGTGGAGTTGGTGGCATGTGAAACCCGCATGTGGAGCATTCGTTTGTGTGGGATGCTCTACCAGGTTCATTCTTAGATAATGCACTCAAAGGGCACTAAGCATAGAGTGTGAAAACTGAGTTTCCTTGAGAGCTGCTTGGAAGCCTGATGGTGTGTGAAGTTAGTGAGCCAAATGGAGTTGTTCTCCCACAAGAACCACTCGGCTGATCCTTCTTCAATATGCCCTTCACCAACATGCAGTGTTTCCTTGATTGAATTAGCTCTCACACCAATATTTGCGTCTAGAGCCTTTGCATTGAGGGCTATCTGAAAACGGCTGTGGCGCTGAAGTTGCCTGTGAATGTGGAGTTGGTGGCATGTGAAACCCGCATGTGGAGCATTCGTTTGTGTGGGATGCTCTACTAGGTTCATTTCAGTCCTAGCCATACAAAGGGCACTAAGCATAGAGTGTGAAACCTGAGTTTCCTTGAGAGCTGCTTGGAAGCCTGATGGTGTGTGAAGTTAATGAGCCAAATGGAGTTCTTCTCCCACAGCGATGGAAGTATCTCTGAACATGGAGTTCGTTGCATTTCAATGGAGCAGTTGCAGCTTTGCTTTGTGTGGAATTCTCATAAAGCTCCATTTCAAAACAGTGCGTTTTATGACAAATACGAATAGTGTGACCCAAAAGGGTTTTTGTGCAAAACAGGTCTAACGGTGATGGTGTGTGAGGTTAGTGACCTGAGTGGAGTTGGTCTCACACAAGAAACTCTCTGCCCATTGATGTTGAGTAAAAGCCTCATCCACATGCTTTTTAGTCCGTATAGCGAACATGTATTTAAAGCCGAAGTTGATGTAAGAGCCTTCCATTTCAAAGCTAACTGAAAATTGCCTTGGTGATGAAGGTATCTCTGAACGTGGAGTTGGTTGCACTTCAATGGAGCAGTTACAGCTTTGCTTTGTGGTGTATACGCAATAAACCAGTTTTCACTGCAATGCGTTCTATGACCATTACACACACTGTGACGAAACTGTTTTTTCGTGCGAAACGGGTGTAATGGTGATGGTGTGTGAGGTTAGTGACCTGAGTGGAGTTGGTCACACACAAGAAACATTGTGCCCTTTCGTGTTGAATAAAGCCTCATCCACATGCTGTGTTCTGTCCGTACAGCTAACATGTATTTAAAGCTGAAGTTGATGGAAGAGACCTGCATTTCAAGGCTAGCTGAAAATTGCCTTGGCGATGAAGGTATCTCTGAACGTGGAGTTCGTTGCATTTCAATGGAGCAGTTACAGCTTTGCTTTGTCTGGAATTCTCATAAAGCTCAATTTCAACACAGTGCATTTTATGAAAAATACGCACAGTGTGACCAAAGACGGTTTTCGTTCGAAATGGGTCTAATGGTGTAAGTGTGTGAGGTTAGTGACGTGAGTGGAGTTGGTCTCACACAAGAAACATTATGCCCTTTCGTGTTGAAGAAAAGCTATATCCACATGCTGTGCTGTGTCCCTATAGCTAACATGTACTTAGTGCTGGAGCTGATGCCATTGCCTTGCATTTCAAGGCTAGCTGAAAATTGCCTTGGCGATGAAGGTATCTCTGAACGTGGAGTTCGTTGCATTTCAATGGAGCAGTTACAGCTTTGCTTTGTCTGGAATCGTATAAAGCTCAATTTTCACAATGTGCGTTTTATGGCAAATACGCACAGAGTTACAAACCAGGGTTTTCGTGCGAAACGGGTCTAATGGTGATGGTGTGTGAGGTTAGCGACGTGAGGGGAGTTGGTCTCACACAAGAAACATTGTGCCCTTTTGTGTTGAATAAAGCCTCATCCACATGCTGTGTTGTGTCCGTCTAGCTAACATGTATTTAAAGCTGAAGTTGATGGAAGAGACCTGCATTTCAAGTCTAGCTGAAAATTGCCTTGGCGATGGAAGTATCTCTGAACATGGAGTTCGTTGCATTTCAATGGAGCAGTTACAGCTTTGCTTTGTGTGGAATTCTCATAAAGCTCAATTTCAAACCAGTACGTTTTATGACAAATATGCACAGTGTGACCAAATGGGTTTTCGTGCGAAACGGGTCTAATGGTGATGGTGTGTGAGGTTAGTGACTTGAGTGGAGTTGGTCTCACACAAGAAACATTGTGCCCTTTAGTGTTGAGTAAAGCCTCATCCACATGCTGTGCTGTGTCCCTAAAGGTAATAAGTACTTAGTGCTGGAGCTGATGCCATTGCCTTGCATTTCAAGGCTAGCTGAAAATTGCCTTGGCGATGAAGGTATCTCTCAACGTGGAGTTCGTTGTATTTCAATGGAGCAGTTGCAGCTTTGCTTTTTGTGGAATTCTCATAAAGCTCAATTTCAACACAGTGCGTTTTATGGCAAATATGCTCAGTGTTACGAAACAGGGTTTTCGTGCGAAACGGGTCTAATGGTGTAGGAGTGTGAGGTTAGTGACCTGAGTGTAGTTGGTCTCACACAAGAAACTCTCTGCCCATTGATGTTGAGTAAAAGCCTTATCCAAATGCTGTTTAGTCCGTATAGCGAACATGTATTTAAAGCTGAAGTTGATGGAAGAGACCTGCATTTCAAGGCTAGCTGAAAATTGCCTTGGCGATGAAGGTATCTCTGAACGTGGAGTTGGTTGCACTTCAATGGTGCAGGAACAGCTTTGCTTTGTGGTGTATACGCAATAAACCAGTTTTCACTGCAATGCGTTCTATGACCATTACACACACTGCGACGAAACTGTTTTTTCGTGCGAAACGGGTGTAATGGTGATGGTGTGTGAGGTTAGTGACCTGAGTGGAGTTGGTCACAAACAAGAAACATTGTGCCCTTTCGTGATGAAGAAAGGCCTCACTAACATTCTGTGCTGTGTCCCTATAGCTAACATGTACTTGGTGCTGGAGCTGATGCCAGAGCCTTGCATTTCAAGGCTAGCTGAAAATTGCCTTGGCGATGGAAGTATCTCTGAACATGGATTTCGTTGCATTTCAATGGAGCAGTTGCAGCTTTGCTTTGTCTGGAATTCTCATAAAGCTCAATTTCAACACAGTGCGTTTTATGACAAATATGCTCAGTGTTACGAAATAGGGTTTTCGTGCGAAACGGGTCTAATGGTGATGGTGTGTGAGGTTAGTGACCTGAGTGGAGTTGGTCTCACACAAGAAACTCTCTGCCCATTGATGTTGAGTAAAAGTCTCATCCACATGCTGTGTTGTGTCCCTATAGCTAACATGTACTTGGTCCTGGAGCTGATGCCAGAGCCTTGCATTTCAAGGCTAGTTGAAAATTGCCTTGGCGATGGAAGTATCTCTAAACATGGAGTTCGTTGCATTTCAATGGAGCAGTTGCAGCTTTGCTTTGTGTGGAATTCTCATAAAGCTCAATTTCAACACAGTGCGTTTTATGGCAAATATGCTCAGTGTTACGAAATAGGGTTTTCGTGCGAAACTGGTCTAATGGTGATGGTGTGTGAGGTCAGTGTCGTGAGTGGAGTTGGTCTCACACAAGAAACTCTCTGCCCATTGATGTTGAGTAAAAGCCTCATCCACATGCTGTGTTGTGTCCGTATAGCTATCATATATTTAAAGCTGAAGTTGATGGTAGAGACCTGCATTTCAAGGCTACCTGAAAATTGCCTTGGCGATGAAGGTATCTCTGAACGTGGAGTTCATTGCATTTCAATGGAGCAGTTACTGCTTTGCTTTGTCTGGAATCGTATATAGCTCAATTTTCACACAGTGCGTTTTATGGCAAATACGCACAGAGTTACAAAGCAGGGTTTTCGTGTGAAACGGGTCTAATTGTGATGGTGTGTGAGATTAGTGTCGTGAGTGGAGTTGGTCTCACACAAGAAACATTGTGCCCTTTTGTGTTGAGTAAAAGCCTCATCCACATGCTGTGTTGTGTCCCTATAGCTAACATGTACTTGGTGCTGGAGCTGCATTTCAAGGCTAGCTGAAAATTGCCTTGGCGATGAAGGTATCTCTGAACGTGGAGTTCATTGCATTTCAATGGAGCAGTTACTGCTTTGCTTTGTCTGGAATCGTATAAAGCTCAATCTTCACACAATGCGTTTTATGGCAAATACGCACAGAGTTACAAAGCAGGGTTTTCGTGCGAAACGGGTCTAATGGTGTAAGTGTGTGAGATTAGTGTCGTGAGTGGAGTTGGTCTCACACAAGAAACACTCTGCCCATTGAGGTTGAGTAAAAGCCTCATCCACATGCTGTGTTGTGTCCCTATAGCTAACATGTACTTGGTGCTGGAGCTGATGCCAGAGCCTTGCATTTCAAGGCTAGCTGAAAATTGCCTTGGCGATGGAAGTATCTCTGAACATGGATTTTGTTGCATTTCAATGGAGCAGTTACAGCTTTGCTTTGTGTGGAATTCTCATAAAGCTCAATTTCAACACAGTGCGTTTTATGGCAAATATGCTCAGTGTTACGAAATAGGGTTTTCGTGCGAAACGGGTCTAATGGTGATGGTGTGTGAGGTTAGTGACCTGAGTGGAGTTGGTCTCACACAAGAAACTCTCTGCCCATTGATGTTGAGTAAAAGCCTCATCCACATGCTGTTTAGTCCGTATAGCGAACATGTATTTAAAGCTGAAGTTGATGTAAGAGCCTTCCATTTCAAAGCTAACTGAAAATTGCCTTGGTGATGAAGTGTTCTCTGAACGTGGAGTTGGTTGCACTTCAATGGAGCAGTTACAGCTTTGCTTTGTGGTGTATACGCAATAAACCAGTTTTCACTGCAATGCGTTCTATGACCATTACACACACTGTGACGAAACTGTTTTTTCTTGCAAAACGGGTGTAATGGTGATGGTGTGTGAGGTTAGTGACCTGAGTGGAGTTGGTCACACACAAGAAACATTGTGCCCTTTTGTGTTGAATAAAGCCTCATGCACATGCTGTGTTGTGTCCGTATAGCTAGCATGCATTTAAAGCTGAAGTTGATGGAAGAGACCTGCATTTCAAGGCTAGCTGAAAATTGCCTTGGCGATGAAGGTATCTCTGAACGTGGAGTTCATTGCATTTCAATGGAGCAGTTACAGCTTTGCTTTGTCTGGAATTCTCATAAAGCTCAATTTCAAAACAGTGCGTTTTATGACAAATATGCACAGTGTGACCAAAAGGGTTTTCGTGCTAAACGGGTCTAATGGTGTAAGTGTGTGAGGTTAGCGACTTGAGTGGAGTTGGTTTCACACAAGAAACATTGTGCCTTTCGTGTTGAGTAACAGCCTCATCCACATGCTGTGCTGTGTCCCTATAGCTAACATGTACTTGGTGCTGTAGCTGATGCCAGAGCCTTGCATTTCAAGGCTAGCTGAAAATTGCCTGGCGATGGAAGTATCTCTGAACATGGAGTTCGTTGCATTTCAATGGAGCAGTTGCAGCTTTGCTTTGTGTGGAATTCTCATAAAGCTCAATTTCAACACAGTGCGTTTTATGGCAAATATGCTCAGTGTTACGAAATAGGGTTTTCGTGCGAAACAGGTCTAATGGTGATGGTGTGTGAGGTTAGTGACCTGAGTGGAGTTGGTCTCACACAAGAAACTCTCTGCCCATTGATGTTGAGTAAAAGCCTCATCCACATGCTGTGTTGTGTCCGCATAGCTTGCATGTACTTGGTGCTGGAGCTGATGCCAGAGCCTTGCATTTCAAGGCTAGCTGAAAATTGCCTTGGCGATGAAGGTATCTCTGAACGTGGAGTTGGTTGCACTTCAATGGTGCAGGAACAGCTTTGCTTTGTGGTGTATACGCAATAAACCAGTTTTCACTGCAATGCGTTCTATGACCATTACACACACTGCGACGAAACTGTTTTTTCGTGCGAAACGGGTGTAATGGTGATGGTGTGTGAGGTTAGTGACCTGAGTGGAGTTGGTCACAAACAAGAAACATTGTGCCCTTTCGTGATGAAGAAAGGCCTCACTAACATTCTGTGCTGTGTCCCTATAGCTAACATGTACTTGGTGCTGGAGCTGATGCCAGAGCCTTGCATTTCAAGGCTAGCTGAAAATTGCCTTGGCGATGGAAGTATCTCTGAACATGGATTTCGTTGCATTTCAATGGAGCAGTTGCAGCTTTGCTTTGTCTGGAATTCTCATAAAGCTCAATTTCAACACAGTGCGTTTTATGACAAATATGCTCAGTGTTACGAAATAGGGTTTTCGTGCGAAACGGGTCTAATGGTGATGGTGTGTGAGGTTAGTGACCTGAGTGGAGTTGGTCTCACACAAGAAACTCTCTGCCCATTGATGTTGAGTAAAAGCCTCATCCACATGCTGTGTTGTGTCCCTATAGCTAACATGTACTTGGTCCTGGAGCTGATGCCAGAGCCTTGCATTTCAAGGCTAGCTGAAAATTGCCTTGGCGATGGAAGTATCTCTAAACATGGAGTTCGTTGCATTTCAATGGAGCAGTTGCAGCTTTGCTTTGTGTGGAATTCTCATAAAGCTCAATTTCAACACAGTGCGTTTTATGGCAAATATGCTCAGTGTTACGAAATAGGGTTTTCGTGCGAAACTGGTCTAATGGTGATGGTGTGTGAGGTCAGTGTCGTGAGTGGAGTTGGTCTCACACAAGAAACTCTCTGCCCATTGATGTTGAGTAAAAGCCTCATCCACATGCTGTGTTGTGTCCGTATAGCTATCATATATTTAAAGCTGAAGTTGATGATAGAGACCTGCATTTCAAGGCTAGCTGAAAATTGCCTTGGCGATGAAGGTATCTCTGAACGTGGAGTTCATTGCATTTCAATGGAGCAGTTACTGCTTTGCTTTGTCTGGAATCGTATATAGCTCAATTTTCACACCGTGCGTTTTATGGCAAATACGCACAGAGTTACAAAGCAGGGTTTTCGTGTGAAACGGGTCTAATGGTGATGGTGTGTGAGATTAGTGTCGTGAGTGGAGTTGGTCTCACACAAGAAACATTGTGCCCTTTTGTGTTGAGTAAAAGCCTCATCCACATGCTGTGTTGTGTCCCTATAGCTAACATGTACTTGGTGCTGGAGCTGCATTTCAAGGCTAGCTGAAAATTGCCTTGGCGATGAAGGTATCTCTGAACGTGGAGTTCATTGCATTTCAATGGAGCAGTTACTGCTTTGCTTTGTCTGGAATCGTATAAAGCTCAATCTTCACACAATGCGTTTTATGGCAAATACGCACAGAGTTACAAAGCAGGGTTTTCGTGCGAAACGGGTCTAATGGTGTAAGTGTGTGAGATTAGTGTCGTGAGTGGAGTTGGTCTCACACAAGAAACACTCTGCCCATTGAGGTTGAGTAAAAGCCTCATCCACATGCTGTGCTGTGTCCCTATAGCTAATATGTAATTGGTGCTGGAGCTGATGCCAGAGCCTTGCATTTCAAGGCTAGCTGAAAATTGCCTTGGCGATGGAAGTATCTCTGAACATGGAGTTCGTTGCATTTCAATGGAGCAGTTGCAGCTTGCTGTGTGTGGAATTCTCATAAAGCCAATTTCAACACAGTGCGTTTTATGGCAAATATGCTCAGTGTTACGAAACAGGGTTTTCGTGCGAAACGGGTCTAATGGTGATGGTGTGTGAGATTAGTGTCGTGAGTGGAGTTGGTCTCACACAAGAAACTCTGCCCATTGATGTTGAGTAAAAGCCTCATTCACATGCTGTGTTGTGTCTCTATAGCTAACATGTACTTGGTGCTGGAGCAGATGCCAGAGCCTTGCATTTCAAGGCTAGCTGAAAATTGCCTTGGCGATGGAAGTATCTCTCAACGTGGATTTTGTTGCATTTCAATGGAGCAGTTACAGCTTTGCTTTTTGTGGAATTCTCATAAAGCTCAATTTCAACACAGTGCGTTTTATGGCAAATATGCTCAGTGTTACGAAATAGGGTTTTCGTGTGAAACGGGTCTAATGGTGATGGTGTGTGAGGTTAGTGACCTTAGTGGAGTTGGTCTCACACAAGAAACTCTCTGCCCATTGATGTTGAGTAAAAGCCTCATGCACATGCTGTGTTGTGTCCGTATAGCTAGCATGCATTTAAAGCTGAAGTTGATGGAAGAGACCTGCATTTCAAGGCTAGCTGAAAATTGCCTTGGCGATGGAAGTATCTCTGAACGTGGAGTTTGTTGCATTTCAATGGAGCAGTTACAGCTTTGCTTTGTGGTGTATACGCAATAAACCAGTTTTCACTGCAATGCGTTCTATGACCATTACACACACTGTGACGAAACTGTTTTTTCGTGCGAATCGGGTGTAATGGTGATGGTGTGTGAGGTTAGTGACCTGAGTGGAGTTGGTCACACACAAGAAACATTGTGCCCTTTTGTGTTGAATAAAGCCTCATCCACATGCTGTGTTGTGTCCGTATAGCTAACATGCATTTAAAGCCGAAGTTGATGGAAGAGACCTGCATTTCAAGGCTAGCTGAAAATTGCCTTGGCGATGAAGGTATCTCTGAACGTGGAGTTCATTGTATTTCAATGGAGCAGTTACAGCTTTACTTTGTCTGGAATCATATAAAGCTCAATTTTCACACCGTGCGTTTTATGGCAAATACGCACAGAGTTACAAAGCAGGGTTGTCGTGCGAAACGGGTCTAATGGTGATGGTGTGTGAGGTTAGTGACCTGAGTGGAGTTGGTCTCACACAAGAAACTCTCTGCCCATTGATGTTGAGTAAAAGCCTCATCCACATGCTGTTTAGTCCGTATAGCGAACATGTATTTAAAGCTGAAGTTGATGTAAGAGCCTTCCATTTCAAAGCTAACTGAAAATTGCCTTGGTGATGAAGTGTTCTCTGAACGTGGAGTTGGTTGCACTTCAATGGAGCAGTTACAGCTTTGCTTTGTGGTGTATACGCAATAAACCAGTTTTCACTGCAATGCGTTCTATGACCATTACACACACTGTGACGAAACTGTTTTTTCTTGCGAAACGGGTGTAATGGTGATGGTGTGTGAGGTTAGTGACCTGAGTAGAGTTGGTCACACACAAGAAACATTGTGCCCTTTTGTGTTGAATAAAGCCTCATCCACATGCTGTGTTGTGTCCGTATAGCTACCATGTACTTGGTGCTGGAGCTGATGCCAGAGCCTTGCATTTCAAGGCTAGCTGAAAATTGCCTTGGCGATGAAGGTATCTCTGAACGTGGAGTTCATTGCATTTCAATGGAGCAGTTACAGCTTTGCTTTGTCTGGAATTCTCATAAAGCTCAATTTCAAAACAGTGCGTTTTATGACAAATATGCACAGTGTGACCAAAAGGGTTTTCGTGCTAAACGGGTCTAATGGTGTAAGTGTGTGAGGTTAGCGACTTGAGTGGAGTTGGTTTCACACAAGAAACATTGTGCCTTTCGTGTTGAGTAACAGCCTCATCCACATGCTGTGCTGTGTCCCTATAGCTAACATGTACTTGGTGCTGTAGCTGATGCCAGAGCCTTGCATTTCAAGGCTAGCTGAAAATTGCCTGGCGATGGAAGTATCTCTGAACATGGAGTTCGTTGCATTTCAATGGAGCAGTTGCAGCTTTGCTTTGTGTGGAATTCTCATAAAGCTCAATTTCAACACAGTGCGTTTTATGGCAAATATGCTCAGTGTTACGAAATAGGGTTTTCGTGCGAAACGGGTCTAATGGTGATGGTGTGTGAGGTTAGTGACCTGAGTGGAGTTGGTCTCACACAAGAAACTCTCTGCCCATTGATGTTGAGTAAAAGCCTCATCCACATGCTGTGTTGTGTCCGCATAGCTTGCATGTACTTGGTGCTGGAGCTGATGCCAGAGCCTTGCATTTCAAGGCTAGCTGAAAATTGCCTTGGCGATGAAGGTATCTCTGAACGTGGAGTTCATTGCATTTCAATGGAGCAGTTACTGCTTTGCTTTGTGTGGAATCGTATAAAGCTCAATTTTCACACAGTGCGTTTTATGGCAAATACGCACAGAGTTACAAACCAGGGTTTTCGTGCGAAACGGGTCTAATGGTGATGGTGTGTGAGGTTAGTGACCTGAGTGGAGTTGGTTTCACAAAAGAAACTCTCTGCCCATTGATGTTGAGTAAAAGCCTCATGCACATGCTGTGTTGTGTCCGTCTAACTGACATGTATTTAAAGCTGAAGTTGATGGAAGAGACCTGCATTTCAAGGCTAGCTGAAAATTGCCTTGGCGATGGAAATATCTCTGAACGTGGAGTTCGTTGCATTTCAATGGAGCAGTTACTGCTTTGCTTTGTGTGGAATTCTCATAAAGCTCAATTTCAAAACAGTGCGTTTTATGACAAATATGCACAGTGTGACCAAAAGGTTTTTCGTGCGAAACGGGTCCAATGATGTAAGTGTGTGAGGTTAGCGACTTGAGTGGAGTTGTTCTCACACAAGAAACGTTGTGCCCTTTCGTGTTGAGTGAACGCCTCATCCACATGCTGTGCTGTGTCCCTATAGCTAATATGTAATTGGTGCTGGAGCAGATGCCAGAGCCTTGCATTTCAAGGCTAGCTGAAAATTGCCTTGGCGATGGAAGTATCTCTGAACATGGAGTTCGTTGCATTTCAATGGAGCAGTTACAGCTTTGCTTTGTCTGGAATTCTCATAAAGCCAATTTCAACACAGTGCGTTTTATGGCAAATATGCTCAGTGTTACGAAACAGGGTTTTCGTGCGAAACGGGTCTAAAGGTGTAAGTGTATGAGATTAGTGTCGTGTGTGGAGTTGGTCTCACACAAGAAACATTGTGCCATTTAGTGTTGAGTAAAAGCCTCATCCACATGCTGTGTTGTGTCCGTATAGCTACCATGTACTTGGTGCTGGAGCTGATGCCAGAGCCTTGCATTTCAAGGCTAGCTGAAAATTGCCTTGGCGATGAAGGTATCTCTGAACATGGATTTCTTTGCATTTCAATGGAGCAGTTACTGCTTTGCTTTGTCTGGAATCGTATAAAGCTCAATTTTTACACAGTGCGTTTTATGGCAAATACGCACAGAGTTACAAACCAGGGTTTTCGTGCGAAACGGGTCTAATGGTGATGGTGTGTGAGATTAGTGTCGTGAGTGGAGTTGGTCTCACACAAGAAACATTGTGCCCTTTCGTTTTGAGTAACAGCCTCATCCACATGCTGTGTTGTGTCCCTATAGCTAACATGTACTTGGTGCTGGAGCAGATGCCAGAGCCTTGCATTTCAAGGCTAGCTGAAAATTGCCTTGGCGATGGAAGTATCTCTGAACATGGATTTTGTTGCATTTCAATGGAGCAGTTACAGCTTTGCTTTGTCTGGAATTCTCATAAAGCTCAATTTCAAACCAGTACGTTTTATGACAAATATGCACAGTGTGACCAAAAGGGTTTTCGTGTGAAACGGGTCTAATGGTGTAAGTGTGTGAGGTTAGCGACTTGAGTGGAGTTGGTTTCACACAAGAAACATTGTGCCTTTCGTGTTGAGTAACAGCCTCATCCACATGCTGTGCTGTGTCCCTATAGCTAACATGTACTTGGTGCTGTAGCTGATGCCAGAGCCTTGCATTTCAAGGCTAGCTGAAAATTGCCTGGCGATGGAAGTATCTCTGAACATGGAGTTCGTTGCATTTCAATGGAGCAGTTGCAGCTTTGCTTTGTGTGGAATTCTCATAAAGCTCAATTTCAACACAGTGCGTTTTATGGCAAATATGCTCAGTGTTACGAAATAGGGTTTTCGTGCGAAACGGGTCTAATGGTGATGGTGTGTGAGGTGAGTGACCTGAGTAGAGTTGTTCTCACACAAGAAACGTTGTGCCCTTTCGTGTTGAGTGAACGCCTCATCCACATGCTGTGCTGTGTCCCTATAGCTAATATGTAATTGGTGCTGGAGCTGATGCCAGAGCCTTGCATTTCAAGGCTAGCTGAAAATTGCCTTGGCGATGGAAGTATCTCTGAACATGGAATTCGTTGCATTTCAATGGAGCAGTTGCAGCTTTGCTTTGTGTGGAATTCTCATAAAGCCAATTTCAACACAGTGCGTTTTATGGCAAATATGCTCAGTGTTACGAAACAGGGTTTTCGTGCGAAACGGGTCTAATGGTGATGGTGTGTGAGATTAGTGTCGTGAGTGGAGTTGGTCTCACACAAGAAACTCTGCCCATTGATGTTGAGTAAAAGCCTCATTCACATGCTGTGTTGTGTCCCTATACCTTGCATGTACTTGGTGCTGGAGCAGATGCCAGAGCCTTGCATTTCAAGGCTAGCTGAAAATTGCCTTGGCGATGGAAGTATCTCTCAACGTGGATTTTGTTGCATTTCAATGGAGCAGTTACAGCTTTGCTTTTTGTGGAATTCTCATAAAGCTCAATTTCAACACAGTGCGTTTTGTGGCAAATATGCTCAGTGTTATGAAATAGGGTTTTCGTGTGAAACGGGTCTAATGGTGATGGTGTGTGAGGTTAGTGACCTTAGTGGAGTTGGTCTCACACAAGAAACTCTCTGCCCATTGATGTTGAGTAAAAGCCTCATGCACATGCTGTGTTGTGTCCGTATAGCTAGCATGCATTTAAAGCTGAAGTTGATGGAAGAGACCTGCATTTCAAGGCTAGCTGAAAATTGCCTTGGCGATGGAAGTATCTCTGAACGTGGAGTTTGTTGCATTTCAATGGAGCAGTTACAGCTTTGCTTTGTGGTGTATACGCAATAAACCAGTTTTCACTGCAATGCGTTCTATGACCATTACACACACTGTGACGAAACTGTTTTTTCGTGCGAATCGGGTGTAATGGTGATGGTGTGTGAGGTTAGTGACCTGAGTGGAGTTGGTCACACACAAGAAACATTGTGCCCTTTTGTGTTGAATAAAGCCTCATCCACATGCTGTGTTGTGTCCGTATAGCTAACATGCATTTAAAGCCGAAGTTGATGGAAGAGACCTGCATTTCAAGGCTAGCTGAAAATTGCCTTGGCGATGAAGGTATCTCTGAACGTGGAGTTCATTGTATTTCAATGGAGCAGTTACAGCTTTACTTTGTCTGGAATCATATAAAGCTCAATTTTCACACCGTGCGTTTTATGGCAAATACGCACAGAGTTACAAAGCAGGGTTTTCGTGCGAAATGGGTCTAATGGTGATGGTGTGTGAGATTAGTGTTGTGAGTGGAGTTGGTCTCACACAAGAAACTCTCTGCCCATTGATGTTGAGTAAAAGCCTCATCCACATGCTGTGTTGTGTCCCTATAGCTAACATGTACTTGGTGCTGGAGCTGATGCCAGAGCCTTGCATTTCAAGGCTAGCTGAAAATTGCCTTGGCGATGAAGGTATCTCTGAACGTGGAGTTCATTGCATTTCAATGGAGCAGTTACAGCTTTGCTTTGTCTGGAATTCTCATAAAGCTCAAATTCAAAACAGTGCCTTTTATGACTAATATGCACAGTGTGACCAAAAGGGTTTTCGTGCGAAACGGGTCTAATGGTGATGGTGTGTGAGGTTAGCGACTTGAGTGGAGTTGGTCTCACACAAGAAACATTGTGCCTTTCGTTTTGAGTAACAGCCTCATCCACATGCTGTGCTGTGTCCCTATAGCTAACATGTACTTGGTGCTGGAGCAGATGCCAGAGCCTTGCATTTCAAGGCTAGCTGAAAATTGCCTTGGCGATGGAAGTATCTCTGAACATGGAGTTCGTTGCATTTCAATGGAGCAGTTGCAGCTTTGCTTTGTGTGGAATTCTCATAAAGCTCAATTTCAACACAGTGCGTTTTATGGCAAATATGCTCAGTGTTACGAAATAGGGTTTTCGTGCGAAACAGGTCTAATGGTGATGGTGTGTGAGGTTAGTGACCTGAGTGGAGTTGGTCTCACACAAGAAACTCTCTGCCCATTGATGTTGAGTAAAAGCCTCATCCACATGCTGTGTTGTGTCCCTATAGCTAACATGTACTTGGTGCTGGAGCTGATGCCAGAGCCTTGCATTTCAAGGCTAGCTGAAAATTGCCTTGGCGATGAAGGTATCTCTGAACGTGGAGTTCATTGCATTTCAATGGAGCAGTTACTGCTTTGCTTTGTCTGGAATCATATAAAGCTCAATTTTCACACAGTGCGTTTTATGGCAAATACGCACAGAGTTACAAAGCAGGGTTTTCGTGCGAAACGGGTCTAATGGTGATGGTGTGTGAGATTAGTGACCTGAGTGGAGTTGGTCTCAATCAAGAAACTCTCTGCCCATTGATGTTGAGTAAAAGCCTCATGCACATGCTGTGTTGTGTCCGTATAGCTAGCATGCATTTAAAGCTGAAGTTGATGGAAGAGACCTGCATTTCAAGGCTAGCTGAAAATTGCCTTGGCGATGGAAGTATCTCTGAACGTGGAGTTTGTTGCATTTCAATGGAGCAGTTACAGCTTTGCTTTGTGGTGTATACGCAATAAACCAGTTTTCACTGCAATGCGTTCTATGACCATTACACACACTGTGATGAAACTGTTTTTTCGTGCGAATCGGGTGTAATGGTGATGGTGTGTGAGGTTAGTGACCTGAGTGGAGTTGGTCACACACAAGAAACATTGTGCCCTTTTGTGTTGAATAAAGCCTCATCCACATGCTGTGTTGTGTCCGTATAGCTAGCATGCATTTAAAGCTGAAGTTGATGGAAGAGACCTGCATTTCAAGGCTAGCTGAAAATTGCCTTGGCGATGAAGGTATCTCTGAACGTGGAGTTCATTGCATTTCAATGGAGCAGTTACAGCTTTGCTTTGTGTGGAATTCTCATAAAGCTCAATTTCAAAACAGTGCGTTTTATGACAAATATGCACAGTGTGACCAAAAGGGTTTTCGTGCTAAACGGGTCTAATGGTGTAAGTGGGTGAGGTTAGCGACTTGAGTGGAGTTGGTCTCGCACAAGAATCATTGTGCCTTTCGTGTTGAGTAACAGCCTCATCCACATGCTGTGCTGTGTCCCTATAGCTAACATGTACTTGGTGCTGGAGCTGATGCCAGAGCCTTGCATTTCAAGGCTAGCTGAAAATTGCCTTGGCGATGGAAGTATCTCTGAACATGGAGTTCGTTGCATTTCAATGGAGCAGTTGCAGCTTTGCTTTGTCTGGAATTCTCATAAAGCTCAATTTCAACACAGTGCGTTTTATGGCAAATATGCTCAGTGTTACGAAATAGAGTTTTCGTGCGAAACGGGTCTAATGGTGATGGTGTGTGAGGTTAGTGACCTGAGTGGAGTTGGTCTCACACAAGAAACTCTCTGCCCATTGATGTTGAGTAAAAACCTCATCCACATGCTGTGTTGTGTCCGCATAGCTTGCATGTACTTGGTGCTGGAGCTGATGCCAGAGCCTTGCATTTCAAGGCTAGCTGAAAATTGCCTTGGCGATGAAGGTATCTCTGAACGTGGAGTTCATTGCATTTCAATGGAGCAGTTACTGCTTTGCTTTGTCTGGAATCGTATAAAGCTCAATTTTCACACAGTGCGTTTTATGGCAAATACGCACAGAGTTACAAAGCAGGGTTTTCGTGCGAAACGGGTCTAATGGTGATGGTGTGTGAGATTAGTGACCTGAGTGGAGTTGGTCTCACACAAGAAACTCTCTGCCCATTGATGTTGAGTAAAAGCCTCATGCACATGCTGTGTTGTGTCCGTATAGCTAGCATGCATTTAAAGCTGAAGTTGATGGAAGAGACCTGCATTTCAAGGCTAGCTGAAAATTGCCTTGGCGATGGAAGTATCTCTGAACGTGGAGTTTGTTGCATTTCAATGGAGCAGTTACAGCTTTGCTTTGTGGTGTATACGCAATAAACCAGTTTTCACTGCAATGCGTTCTATGACCATTGCACACACTGTGACGAAACTGTTTTTTCGTGCGAATCGGGTGTAATGGTGATGGTGTGTGAGGTTAGTGACCTGAGTGGAGTTGGTCACACACAAGAAACATTGTGCCCTTTTGTGTTGAATAAAGCCTCATCCACATGCTGTGTTGTGTCCGTATAGCTAACATGCATTTAAAGCCGAAGTTGATGGAAGAGACCTGCATTTCAAGGCTAGCTGAAAATTGCCTTGGCGATGAAGGTATCTCTGAACGTGGAGTTCATTGTATTTCAATGGAGCAGTTACAGCTTTACTTTGTCTGGAATCATATAAAGCTCAATTTTCACACCGTGCGTTTTATGGCAAATACGCACAGAGTTACAAAGCAGGGTTTTCGTGCGAAATGGGTCTAATGGTGATGGTGTGTGAGATTAGTGTTGTGAGTGGAGTTGGTCTCACACAAGAAACTCTCTGCCCATTGATGTTGAGTAAAATCCTCATCCACATGCTGTGTTGTGTCCCTATAGCTAACATGTACTTGGTGCTGGAGCTGATGCCAGAGCCTTGCATTTCAAGGCTAGCTGAAAATTGCCTTGGCGATGAAGGTATCTCTGAACGTGGAGTTCATTGCATTTCAATGGAGCAGTTACAGCTTTGCTTTGTGTGGAATTCTCATAAAGCTCAATTTCAACACAGTGCGTTTTATGACTAATATGCACAGTGTGACCAAAAGGGTTTTCGTGCGAAACGGGTCTAATGGTGATGGTGTGTGAGGTTAGCGACTTGAGTGGAGTTGGTCTCACACAAGAAACATTGTGCCTTTCGTTTTGAGTAACAGCCTCATCCACATGCTGTGCTGTGTGCCTATAGCTAACATGTACTTGGTGCTGGAGCAGATGCCAGAGCCTTGCATTTCAAGGCTAGCTGAAAATTGCCTTGGCGATGGAAGTATCTCTGAACATGGAGTTCGTTGCATTTCAATGGAGCAGTTGCAGCTTTGCTTTGTGTGGAATTCTCATAAAGCTCAATTTCAACACAGTGCGTTTTATGGCAAATATGCTCAGTGTTACGAAATAGGGTTTTCGTGCGAAACGGGTCTAATGGTGATGGTGTGTGAGGTTAGTGACCTGAGTGGAGTTGGTCTCACACAAGAAACTCTCTGCCCATTGATGTTGAGTAAAAGCCTCATCCACATGCTGTGTTGTGTCCCTATAGCTAACATGTACTTGGTGCTGGAGCTGATGCCAGAGCCTTGCATTTCAAGGCTAGCTGAAAATTGCCTTGGCGATGAAGGTATCTCTGAACGTGGAGTTCATTGCATTTCAATGGAGCAGTTACTGCTTTGCTTTGTCTGGAATCATATAAAGCTCAATTTTCACACAGTGCGTTTTATGGCAAATACGCACAGAGTTACAAAGCAGGGTTTTCGTGCGAAACGGGTCTAATGGTGATGGTGTGTGAGATTAGTGACCTGAGTGGAGTTGGTCTCAATCAAGAAACTCTCTGCCCATTCATGTTGAGTAAAAGCCTCATGCACATGCTGTGTTGTGTCCGTATAGCTAGCATGCATTTAAAGCTGAAGTTGATGGAAGAGACCTGCATTTCAAGGCTAGCTGAAAATTGCCTTGGCGATGGAAGTATCTCTGAACGTGGAGTTTGTTGCATTTCAATGGAGCAGTTACATCTTTGCTTTGTGGTGTATACGCAATAAACCAGTTTTCACTGCAATGCGTTCTATGACCATTACACACACTGTGACGAAACTGTTTTTTCGTGCGAATCGGGTGTAATGGTGATGGTGTGTGAGGTTAGTGACCTGAGTGGAGTTGGTCTCACACAAGAAACATTGTGCCCTTTTGTGTTGAATAAAGCCTCATCCACATGCTGTGTTGTGTCCGTATAGCTAACATGCATTTAAAGCCGAAGTTGATGGAAGAGACTTGCATTTCAAGGCTAGCTGAAAATTGCCTTGGCGATGAAGGTATCTCTGAACGTGGAGTTCATTGTATTTCAATGGAGCAGTTACAGCTTTGCTTTGTCTGGAATCATATAAAGCTCAATTTTCACACCGTGCGTTTTATGGCAAATACGCACAGAGTTACAAAGCAGGGTTTTCGTGCGAAATGGGTCTAATGGTGATGGTGTGTGAGATTAGTGTTGTGAGTGGAGTTGGTCTCACACAAGAAACTCTCTGCCCATTGATGTTGAGTAAAAGCCTCATCCACATGCTGTGTTGTGTCCCTATAGCTAACATGTACTTGGTGCTGGAGCTGATGCCAGAGCCTTGCATTTCAAGGCTAGCTGAAAATTGCCTTTGAAATGAAGGTATCTCTGAACGTGGAGTTCATTGCATTTCAATGGAGCAGTTACAGCTTTGCTTTGTCTGGAATTCTCATAAAGCTCAAATTCAAAACAGTGCCTTTTATGACTAATATGCACAGTGTGACCAAAAGGGTTTTCGTGCGAAACGGGTCTAATGGTGATGGTGTGTGAGATTAGTGTCGTGAGTGGAGTTGGTCTCACACAAGAAACTTTGTGCCCTTTTGTGTTGAGTAAAAGCCTCATCCACATGCTGTGTTGTGTCCCTATAGCTAACATGTACTTGGTGCTGGAGCAGATGCCAGAGCCTTGCATTTCAAGGCTAGCTGAAAATTGCCTTGGCGATGGAAGTATCTCTGAACATGGAGTTCGTTGCATTTCAATGGAGCAGTTGCAGCTTTGCTTTGTGTGGAATTCTCATAAAGCTCAATTTCAACACAGTGCGTTTTATGGCAAATATGCTCAGTGTTACGAAATAGGGTTTTCGTGCGAAACGGGTCTAATGGTGATGGTGTGTGAGGTTAGTGACCTGAGTGGAGTTGGTCTCACACAAGAAACTCTCTGCCCATGGATGTTGAGTAAAAGCCTCATCCACATGCTGTGTTGTGTCCGTATAGCTACCATGTATTTAAAGCTGAAGTTGATGGAAGAGACCTGCATTTCAAGGCTAGCTGAAAATTGCCTTGGCGATGAAGGTATCTCTGAACGTGGAGTTCATTGCATTTCAATGGAGCAGTTACTGCTTTGCCTTGTCTGGAATCGTATAAAGCTCAATTTTCACACAGTGCGTTTTATGGCAAATACGCACAGAGTTACAAAGCAGGGTTTTCGTGCGAAACGGGTCTAATGGTGATGGTGTGTGAGATTAGTGTCGTGAGTGGAGTTGGTCTCACACAAGAAACATTGTGCCCTTTTGTGTTGAGTAAAAGCCTCATCCACATGCTGTGTTGTGTCCCTATAGCTACCATGTACTTGGTGCTGGAGCTGATGCCAGAGCCTTGCATTTCAAGGCTAGCTGAAAATTGCCTTGGCGATGAAGGTATCTCTGAACGTGGAGTTCATTGCATTTCAATGGAGCAGTTACTGCTTTGCTTTGTCTGGAATCGTATAAAGCTCAATTTTCACACCGTGCGTTTTATGGCAAATACGCACAGAGTTACAAAGCAGGGTTTTCGTGCGAAACGGGTCTAATTGTGATGGTGTGTGAGATTAGTGTCGTGAGTGGAGTTGGTCTCAATCAAGAAACTCTCTGCCCATTGATGTTGAGTAAAAGCCTCATCCACATGCTGTGTTGTGTCAATATAGCTAACATGCATTTAAAGCTGAAGTTGAAGGAAGAGACCTGCATTTCAAGGCTAGCTGAAAATTGCCTTGGCGATGGAAGTATCTCTGAACGTGGAGTTCGTTGCATTTCAATGGAGCAGTTACAGCTTTGCTTTGTGTGGAATTCTCATAAAGCTTAATTTCAAAACAGTGCGTTTTATGACAAATATGCACAGTGTGACCAAAAGGGTTTTCGTGCGAAACGGGTCTAATGGTGTAAGTGTGTGAGGTTAGCGACTTGAGTGGAGTTGTTCTCACACAAGAAACGTTGTGCCCTTTCGTGTTGAGTGAACGCCTCATCCACATGCTGTGCTGTGTCCCTATAGCTAACATGTAATTGGTGCTGTAGCTGATGCCAGAGACTTGCATTTCAAGGCTAGCTGAAAATTGCCTTGGTGATGGAAGCATCTCTGAACATGGATTTCGTTGCATTTCAATGGAGCAGTTGCAGCTTTGCTTTGTCTGGAATTCTCATAAAGCTCAATTTCAACACAGTGCGTTTTATGGCAAATATGCTCAGTGTTACGAAACAGGGTTTTCGTGCGAAACGGGTCTAAAGGTGTAAGTGTATGAGATTAGTGTCGTGAGTGGAGTTGGTCTCACACAAGAAACATTGTGCCATTTAGTGTTGAGTAAAAGCCTCATCCACATGCTGTGTTGTGTCCCTATAGCTACCATGTACTTGGTGCTGGAGCAGATGCCAGAGCCTTGCATTTCAAGGCCAGCTGAAAATTGCCTTGGCGATGAAGGTATCTCTGAACGTGGAGTTCGTTGCATTTCAATGGAGCAGTTACTGCTTTGCTTTTTGTGGAATTCTCATAAAGCTCAATTTCAACACAGTGCGTTTTATGCCAAATACGCACAGAGATACAAAGCAGGGTTTTCGTGCGAAACGGGTCTAATGGTGATGGTGTGTGAGGTTAGTGACTTGATTGGAGTTGGTCTCACACAAGAAACATTGTGCCCTTTCGTGTTGAAGAAAAGCTACATCCACATGTTGTGCTGTGTCCCTATAGCTAACATGTACTTGGTGCTGGAGCTGATGCCAGAGCCTTGCATTTCAAGGCTAGCTGAAAATTGCCTCGGCGATGAAGGTATCTCTGAACGTGGAGTTCATTGTATTTCAATGGAGCAGTTACAGCTTTGCTTTGTCTGGAATTCTCATAAAGCTCAAATTCAAAACAGTGCCTTTTATGACTAATATGCACAGTGTGACCAAAAGGGTTTTCGTGCGAAACGGGTCTAATGGTGATGGTGTGTGAGGTTAGCGACTTGAGTGGAGTTGGTCTCACACAAGAAACATTGTGCCTTTCGTTTTGAGTAACAGCCTCATGCACATGCTGTGCTGTGTCCCTATAGCTAACATGTACTTGGTGCTGCAGCAGATGCCAGAGCCTTGCATTTCAAGGCTTGCTGAAAATTGCCTCGGCGATGGAAGTATCTCTGAACATGGAGTTCGTTGCATTTCAATTGAGCAGTTGCAGCTTTGCTTTGTCTGGAATTCTCATAAAGCTCAATTTCAACACAGTGCGTTTTATGGCAAATATGCTCAGTGTTACGAAATAGGGTTTTCGTGCGAAACGGGTCTAATGGTGATGGTGTGTGAGGTTAGTGACCTGAGTGGAGTTGGTCTCAATCAAGAAACTCTCTGCCCATTGATGTTGAGTAAAAGCCTCATTCACATGCTGTTTAGTCCGTATAGCGAACATGTATTTAAAGCCGAAGTTGATGTAAGAGCCTTCCATTTCAAAGCTAACTGAAAATTGCCTTGGTGATGAAGTGTTCTCTGAACGTGGAGTTGGTTGCACTTCAAAGGAGCAGTTACACCTTTGCTTTGTGGTGTATACGCAATAAACCAGTTTTCACTGCAATGTGTTCTATGACCATTACACACACTGTGACGAAACTGTTTTTTCGTGCGAAACGGGTGTAATGGTGATGGTGTGTGAGGTTAGTGACCTGAGTGGAGTTGGTCACACACAAGAAACATTGTGCCCTTTTGTGTTGAGTAAAAGCCTCATCCACATGCTGTGTTGTGTCCCTATAGCTACCATGTACTTGGTGCTGGAGCTGATGCCAGAGCCTTGCATTTCAAGGCTAGCTGAAAATTGCCTTGGCGATGAAGGTATCTCTGAACGTGGAGTTCATTGCATTTCAATGGAGCAGTTACTGCTTTGCTTTGTCTGGAATCGTATAAAGCTCAATTTTCACACCGTGCGTTTTATGGCAAATACGCACAGAGTTACAAAGCAGGGTTTTCGTGCGAAACGGGTCTAATTGTGATGGTGTGTGAGATTAGTGTCGTGAGTGGAGTTGCTCTCACAAAAGAAACTCTCTGCCCATTGATGTTGAGTAAAAGCCTCATCCACATGCTGTGTTGTGTCAATATAGCTAACATGCATTTAAAGCTGAAGTTGAAGGAAGAGACCTGCATTTCAAGGCTAGCTGAAAATTGCCTTGGCGATGGAAGTATCTCTGAACGTGGAGTTCGTTGCATTTCAATGGAGCAGTTACAGCTTTGCTTTGTGTGGAATTCTCATAAAGCTTAATTTCAAAACAGTGCGTTTTATGACAAATATGCACAGTGTGACCAAAAGGGTTTTCGTGCGAAACGGGTCTAATGGTGTAAGTGTGTGAGGTTAGCGACTTGAGTGGAGTTGTTCTCACACAAGAAACGTTGTGCCCTTTCGTGTTGAGTGAACGCCTCATCCACATGCTGTGCTGTGTCCCTATAGCTAACATGTAATTGGTGCTGTAGCTGATGCCAGAGACTTGCATTTCAAGGCTAGCTGAAAATTGCCTTGGTGATGGAAGCATCTCTGAACATGGATTTCGTTGCATTTCAATGGAGCAGTTGCAGCTTTGCTTTGTCTGGAATTCTCATAAAGCTCAATTTCAACACAGTGCGTTTTATGGCAAATATGCTCAGTGTTACGAAACAGGGTTTTCGTGCGAAACGGGTCTAAAGGTGTAAGTGTATGAGATTAGTGTCGTGAGTGGAGTTGGTCTCACACAAGAAACATTGTGCCATTTAGTGTTGAGTAAAAGCCTCATCCACATGCTGTGTTGTGTCCCTATAGCTACCATGTACTTGGTGCTGGAGCAGATGCCAGAGCCTTGCATTTCAAGGCCAGCTGAAAATTGCCTTGGCGATGAAGGTATCTCTGAACGTGGAGTTCGTTGCATTTCAATGGAGCAGTTACTGCCTTGCTTTTTGTGGAATTCTCATAAAGCTCAATTTCAACACAGTGCGTTTTATGCCAAATACGCACAGAGATACAAAGCAGGGTTTTCGTGCGAAACGGGTCTAATGGTGATGGTGTGTGAGGTTAGTGACTTGATTGGAGTTGGTCTCACACAAGAAACATTGTGCCCTTTCGTGTTGAAGAAAAGCTACATCCACATGTTGTGCTGTGTCCCTATAGCTAACATGTACTTGGTGCTGGAGCTGATGCCAGAGCCTTGCATTTCAAGGCTAGCTGAAAATTGCCTTGGCGATGAAGGTATCTCTGAACGTGGAGTTCATTGTATTTCAATGGAGCAGTTACAGCTTTGCTTTGTCTGGAATTCTCATAAAGCTCAAATTCAAAACAGTGCCTTTTATGACTAATATGCACAGTGTGACCAAAAGGGTTTTCGTGCGAAACGGGTCTAATGGTGATGGTGTGTGAGGTTAGCGACTTGAGTGGAGTTGGTCTCACACAAGAAACATTGTGCCTTTCGTTTTGAATAACAGCCTCATGCACATGCTGTGCTGTGTCCCTATAGCTAACATGTACTTGGTGCTGCAGCAGATGCCAGAGCCTTGCATTTCAAGGCTTGCTGAAAATTGCCTTGGCGATGGAAGTATCTCTGAACATGGAGTTCGTTGCATTTCAATTGAGCAGTTGCAGCTTTGCTTTGTCTGGAATTCTCATAAAGCTCAATTTCAACACAGTGCGTTTTATGGCAAATATGCTCAGTGTTACGAAATAGGGTTTTCGTGCGAAACGGGTCTAATGGTGATGGTGTGTGAGGTTAGTGACCTGAGTGGAGTTGGTCTCAATCAAGAAACTCTCTGCCCATTGATGTTGAGTAAAAGCCTCATTCACATGCTGTTTAGTCCGTATAGCGAACATGTATTTAAAGCCGAAGTTGATGTAAGAGCCTTCCATTTCAAAGCTAACTGAAAATTGCCTTGGTGATGAAGTGTTCTCTGAACGTGGAGTTGGTTGCACTTCAAAGGAGCAGTTACACCTTTGCTTTGTGGTGTATACGCAATAAACCAGTTTTCACTGCAATGTGTTCTATGACCATTACACACACTGTGACGAAACTGTTTTTTCGTGCGAAACGGGTGTAATGGTGATGGTGTGTGAGGTTAGTGACCTGAGTGGAGTTGGTCACACACAAGAAACATTGTGCCCTTTCGTGTTGAATAAAGCCTCATCCACATGCTGTGTTGTGTCCCTATAGTTAACATGTACTTGGTGCTGGAGCTGATGCCAGAGCCTTGCATTTCAAGGCTAGCTGAAAATTGCCTTGGCGATGAAGGTATCTCTGAACGTGGAGTTCATTGTATTTCAATGGAGCAGTTACAGCTTTGCTTTTTGTGGAATTCTCATAAAGCTCAATTTCAACACAGTGCGTTTTATGCCAAATACGCACAGAGTAATAACGCAGGGTTTTTGTGCGAAACGGGTCTAATGGTGATGGTGTGTGAGGTTAGTGACTTGATTGGAGTTGGTCTCACACAAGAAACATTGTGCCCTTTCGTGTTGAAGAAAAGCTACATCCACATGCTGTGCTGTGTCCCTATAGCTCACATGTACTTGGTGCTGGAGCTGATGTCAGAGCCTTGCATTTCAAGGCTAGCTGAAAATTGCCTTGGCGATGGAAGTATCTCTGAACATGGATTTCGTTACATTTCAATGGAGCAGTTGCAGCTTTGCTTTGTCTGCAATTCTCATAAAGCTCAATTTCAACACAGTGCATTTTATGGCAAATATGCTCAGTGTTACGAAATAGGGTTTTCGTGCGAAACGGGTCTAATGGTGATGGTGTGTGAGATTAGTGTCGTGAGTGGAGTTGGTCTCACACAAGAAACATTGTGCCCTTTTGTGTTGAGTAAAAGCCTCATCCACATGCTGTGTTGTGTCCCTATAGCTAACATGTACTTGGTGCTGGAGCTGATGCCAGAGCCTTGCATTTCAAGGCTAGCTGAAAATTGCCTTGGCGATGAAGGTATCTCTGAACGTGGAGTTCATTGCATTTCAATGGAGCAGTTACAGCTTTGCTTTTTGTGGAATTCTCATAAAGCTCAATTTCAACACAGTGCGTTTTATGCCAAATACGCACAGTGTGAACACACAGGGTTTTCGTGCGAAACGGATCTAAAGGTGATGGTGTGTGAGATTAGTGTCGTGAGTGGAGTTGGTCTCACACAAGAAATATTGTGCCCTTTCGTGTTGAAGAAAAGCTACATCCACATGCTGTGTTGTGTCCCTATAGCTTGCATGTACTTAGTGCTGGAGCTGATGCCATTGCCTTGCATTTCAAGGCTAGCTGAAAATTGCCTTGGCGATGAAGGTATCTCTGAACGTGGAGTTCATTGCATTTCAATGGAGCAGTTACTGCTTTGCTTTGTCTGGAATCGTATAAAGCTAGATTTTCACACAGTGCGTTTTAAGGCAAATACGCACAGAGTTACAAAGCAGGGTTTTCGTGCGAAACGGGTCTAATGGTGATGGTGTGTGAGATTAGTGACCTGAGTGGAGTTGGTCTCACACAAGAAACTCTCTGCCCATGGATGTTGAGTAAAAGCCTCATCCACATGCTGTGTTGTGTCCGTATAGCTACCATGTATTTAAAGCTGAAGTTGATGGAAGAGACCTGCATTTCAAGGCTAGCTGAAAATTGCCTTGGCGATGAAGGTATCTCTGAACGTGGAGTTCATTGCATTTCAATGGAGCAGTTACTGCTTTGCTTTGTCTGGAATCATATGAAGCTCAATTTTCACACAGTGCGTTTCATGGCAAATACGCACAGAGTTACAAAGCAGGGTTTTCGTGCGAAACGGGTCTAATGGTGATGGTGTGTGAGATTAGTGACCTGAGTGGAGTTGGTCTCACACAAGAAACTCTCTGCCCATGGATGTTGAGTAAAAGCCTCATCCACATGCTGTGTTGTGTCCCTATACCTAACATATACTTGGTGCTGGAGCTGATGCCAGAGCCTTGCATTTCAAGGCTAGCTGAAAATTGCCTTGGCGATGAAGGTATCTCTGAACGTGGAGTTCGTTGCATTTCAATGGAGCAGTTACAGCTTTGCTTTGTCTGGAATTCTCATAAAGCTCAATATAACACAGTGCGTTTTATGACAAATATGCACAGTGTGACCAAACAGGGTTTTCGTGCGAAACGGGTCTAATGGTGATGGTGTGTGAGATTAGTGACCTGAGTGGAGTTGGTCTCCCACAAGAAACTCTCTGCCCATTGATGTTGAGTAAAAGCCTCATCCACATGCTGTGCTGTGTCCGTATAGCTTGCATGTACTTGGTGCTGGAGCTGATGCCAGAGCCTTGCATTTCAAGGCTAGCTGAAAATTGCCTTGGCGATGAAGGTATCTCTGAACGTGGAGTTCATTGCATTTCAATGGAGCAGTTACGGCTTTGCTTTGTCTGGAATCGTATAAAGCTCAATTTTCACACAGTGCGTTTTATGGCAAATACGCACAGAGTTACAAAGCAGGGTTTTCGTGCGAAACGGGTCTAATGGTGATGGTGTGTGAGATTAGTGTCGTGAGTGGAGTTGGTCTCACACAAGAAACATTGTGCCCTTTCGTGTTGAGTAAAAGCCTCATCCACATGCTGTGCTGTGTCCCTATAGCTAACATGTACTTTGTGCTGGAGCTGATGCCAGAGCCTTGCATTTCAAGGCTAGCTGAAAATTGCCTTGGCGATGGAAGTATCTCTGAACATGGAGTTCGTTGCATTTCAATGGAGCAGTTGCAGCTTTGCTTTGTGTGGAATTCTCATAAAGCTCAATTTCAACACAGTGCGTTTTATGGCAAATATGCTCAGTGTTACGAAACAGGGTTTTCGTGCGAAACGGGTCTAATGGTGATGGTGTGTGAGATTAGTGACCTGAGTGGAGTTGGTCTCACACAAGAAACTCTCTGCCCATTGATGTTGAGTAAAGGCCTCATCCACATGCTGTGTTGTGTTCGTATAGCGAACATGTATTTAAAGCCGAAGTTGATGTAAGAGCCTTCCATTTTAAAGCAATCTGAAAATTGCCTTGGTGATGAAGTGTTCCCTGAACGTGGAGTTGGTTGCACTTCAATGGAGCAGTTACAGCTTTGCTTTGTGGTGTATACGCAATAAACCGGTTTTCACTGCAATGCGTTCTATGACCATTACACACACTGTGATGAAACTGTTTTTTCGTGCGAAACGGGTCTAATGGTGATGGTGTGTGAGATTAGTGTCGTGAGTGGAGTTGGTCTCACACAAGAAACATTGTGCCCTTTCGTGTTGAAGAAAAGCTACATCCACATGCTGTGCTGTGTCCCTATATCTTGCATGTACTTAGTGCTGGAGCTGATGCCATTGCCTTGCATTTCAAGGCTAGCTGAAAATTGCCTTGGCGATGAAGGGTTCTCTGAACGTGGAGTTCATTGCATTTCAATGGAGCATTTACAGCTTTGCTTTGTGTGGAATTCTCATAAAGCTCAATATAACACAGTGCGTTTTATGACAAATATGCACAGTGTGACCAAACAGGGTTTTCGTGCGAAACGGGTCTAATGGTGATGGTGTGTGAGATTAGTGACCTGAGTGGAGTTGGTCTCACACAAGAAACTCTCTGCCCATTGATGTTGAGTAAAAGCCTCATCCACATGCTGTGCTGTGTCCGTATAGCTTGCATGTACTTGGTGCTGGAGCTGATGCCAGAGCCTTGCATTTCAAGGCTAGCTGAAAATTGCCTTGGCGATGAAGGTATCTCTGAACGTGGAGTTCATTGCATTTCAATGGAGCAGTTACGGCTTTGCTTTGTCTGGAATCGTATAAAGCTCAATTTTCACACAGTGCGTTTTATGGCAAATACGCACAGAGTTACAAAGCAGGGTTTTCGTGCGAAACGGGTCTAATGGTGATGGTGTGTGAGATTAGTGTCGTGAGTGGAGTTGGTCTCACACAAGAAACATTGTGCCCTTTCGTGTTGAGTAAAAGCCTCATCCACATGCTGTGCTGTGTCCCTATAGCTAACATGTACTTGGTGCTGGAGCTGATGCCAGAGCCTTGCATTTCAAGGCTAGCTGAAAATTGCCTTGGCGATGGAAGTATCTCTGAACATGGAGTTCGTTGCATTTCAATGGAGCAGTTGCAGCTTTGCTTTGTGTGGCATTCTCATAAAGCTCAATTTCAACACAGTGCGTTTTATGGCAAATATGCTCAGTGTTACGAAACAGGGTTTTCGTGCGAAACGGGTCTAATGGTGATGGTGTGTGAGATTAGTGACCTGAGTGGAGTTGGTCTCACACAAGAAACTCTCTGCCCATTGATGTTGAGTAAAGGCCTCATCCACATGCTGTGTTGTGTTCGTATAGCGAACATGTATTTAAAGCCGAAGTTGATGTAAGAGCCTTCCATTTTAAAGCAATCTGAAAATTGCCTTGGTGATGAAGTGTTCCCTGAACGTGGAGTTGGTTGCACTTCAATGGAGCAGTTACAGCTTTGCTTTGTGGTGTATACGCAATAAACCGGTTTTCACTGCAATGCGTTCTATGACCATTACACACACTGTGATGAAACTGTTTTTTCGTGCGAAACGGGTCTAATGGTGATGGTGTGTGAGATTAGTGTCGTGAGTGGAGTTGGTCTCACACAAGAAACATTGTGCCCTTTCGTGTTGAAGAAAAGCTACATCCACATGCTGTGCTGTGTCCCTATATCTTGCATGTACTTAGTGCTGGAGCTGATGCCATTGCCTTGCATTTCAAGGCTAGCTGAAAATTGCCTTGGCGATGAAGGGTTCTCTGAACGTGGAGTTCATTGCATTTCAATGGAGCATTTACAGCTTTGCTTTGTGTGGAATTCTCATAAAGCTCAATTTCACAACAGTGCGTTATACGCCAAATACGCACAATGTGAACAAACAGGGTTTTCGTGCGAAACGGGTCTAATGGTGTAAGTGGGTGAGGTTAGCGACTTGAGTGGAGTTGGTCTCGCACAAGAATCATTGTGCCTTTCGTGTTGAGTAACAGCCTCATCCACATGCTGTGCTGTGTCCCTATAGCTAACATGTACTTGGTGCTGGAGCTGATGCCAGAGCCTTGCATTTCAAGGCTAGCTGAAAATTGCCTTGGCGATGGAAGTATCTCTGAACATGGAGTTCGTTGCATTTCAATGGAGCAGTTGCAGCTTTGCTTTGTCTGGAATTCTCATAAAGCTCAATTTCAACACAGTGCGTTTTATGGCAAATATGCTCAGTGTTACGAAATAGAGTTTTCGTGCGAAACGGGTCTAATGGTGATGGTGTGTGAGGTTAGTGACCTGAGTGGAGTTGGTCTCACACAAGAAACTCTCTGCCCATTGATGTTGAGTAAAAACCTCATCCACATGCTGTGTTGTGTCCGCATAGCTTGCATGTACTTGGTGCTGGAGCTGATGCCAGAGCCTTGCATTTCAAGGCTAGCTGAAAATTGCCTTGGCGATGAAGGTATCTCTGAACTTGGAGTTCATTGCATTTCAATGGAGCAGTTACTGCTTTGCTTTGTCTGGAATCGTATAAAGCTCAATTTTCACACAGTGCGTTTTATGGCAAATACGCACAGAGTTACAAAGCAGGGTTTTCGTGCGAAACGGGTCTAATGGTGATGGTGTGTGAGATTAGTGACCTGAGTGGAGTTGGTCTCAATCAAGAAACTCTCTGCCCATTGATGTTGAGTAAAAGCCTCATCCACATGCTGTGTTGTGTCCGTATAGCTAGCATGCATTTAAAGCTGAAGTTGATGGAAGAGACCTGCATTTCAAGGCTAGCTGAAAATTGCCTTGGCGATGGAAGTATCTCTGAACGTGGAGTTTGTTGCATTTCAATGGAGCAGTTACAGCTTTGCTTTGTGGTGTATACGCAATAAACCAGTTTTCACTGCAATGCGTTCTATGACCATTGCACACACTGTGACGAAACTGTTTTTTCGTGCGAATCGGGTGTAATGGTGATGGTGTGTGAGGTTAGTGACCTGAGTGGAGTTGGTCACACACAAGAAACATTGTGCCCTTTTGTGTTGAATAAAGCCTCATCCACATGCTGTGTTGTGTCCGTATAGCTAACATGCATTTAAAGCCGAAGTTGATGGAAGAGACCTGCATTTCAAGGCTAGCTGAAAATTGCCTTGGCGATGAAGGTATCTCTGAACGTGGAGTTCATTGTATTTCAATGGAGCAGTTACAGCTTTACTTTGTCTGGAATCATATAAAGCTCAATTTTCACACCGTGCGTTTTATGGCAAATACGCACAGAGTTACAAAGCAGGGTTTTCGTGCGAAATGGGTCTAATGGTGATGGTGTGTGAGATTAGTGTTGTGAGTGGAGTTGGTCTCACACAAGAAACTCTCTGCCCATTGATGTTGAGTAAAATCCTCATCCACATGCTGTGTTGTGTCCCTATAGCTAACATGTACTTGGTGCTGGAGCTGATGCCAGAGCCTTGCATTTCAAGGCTAGCTGAAAATTGCCTTGGCGATGAAGGTATCTCTGAACGTGGAGTTCATTGCATTTCAATGGAGCAGTTACAGCTTTGCTTTGTCTGGAATTCTCATAAAGCTCAAATTCAAAACAGTGCCTTTTATGACTAATATGCACAGTGTGACCAAAAGGGTTTTCGTGCGAAACGGGTCTAATGGTGATGGTGTGTGAGGTTAGCGACTTGAGTGGAGTTGGTCTCACACAAGAAACATTGTGCCTTTCGTTTTGAGTAACAGCCTCATCCACATGCTGTGCTGTGTCCCTATAGCTAACATGTACTTGGTGCTGGAGCAGATGCCAGAGCCTTGCATTTCAAGGCTAGCTGAAAATTGCCTTGGCGATGGAAGTATCTCTGAACATGGAGTTCGTTGCATTTCAATGGAGCAGTTGCAGCTTTGCTTTGTGTGGAATTCTCATAAAGCTCAATTTCAACACAGTGCGTTTTATGGCAAATATGCTCAGTGTTACGAAATAGGGTTTTCGTGCGAAACGGGTCTAATGGTGATGGTGTGTGAGGTTAGTGACCTGAGTGGAGTTGGTCTCACACAAGAAACTCTCTGCCCATTGATGTTGAGTAAAAGCCTCATCCACATGCGGTGTTGTGTCCCTATAGCTAACATGTACTTGGTGCTGGAGCTGATGCCAGAGCCTTGCATTTCAAGGCTAGCTGAAAATTGCCTTGGCGATGAAGGTATCTCTGAACGTGGAGTTCATTGCATTTCAATGGAGCAGTTACTGCTTTGCTTTGTCTGGAATCATATAAAGCTCAATTTTCACACAGTGCGTTTTATGGCAAATACGCACAGAGTTACAAAGCAGGGTTTTCGTGCGAAACGGGTCTAATGGTGATGGTGTGTGAGATTAGTGACCTGAGTGGAGTTGGTCTCAATCAAGAAACTCTCTGCCCATTCATGTTGAGTAAAAGCCTCATGCACATGCTGTGTTGTGTCCGTATAGCTAGCATGCATTTAAAGCTGAAGTTGATGGAAGAGACCTGCATTTCAAGGCTAGCTGAAAATTGCCTTGGCGATGGAAGTATCTCTGAACGTGGAGTTTGTTGCATTTCAATGGAGCAGTTACAGCTTTGCTTTGTGGTGTATACGCAATAAACCAGTTTTCACTGCAATGCGTTCTATGACCATTACACACACTGTGACGAAACTGTTTTTTCGTGCGAATCGGGTGTAATGGTGATGGTGTGTGAGGTTAGTGACCTGAGTGGAGTTGGTCTCACACAAGAAACATTGTGCCCTTTTGTGTTGAATAAAGCCTCATCCACATGCTGTGTTGTGTCCGTATAGCTAACATGCATTTAAAGCCGAAGTTGATGGAAGAGACTTGCATTTCAAGGCTAGCTGAAAATTGCCTTGGCGATGAAGGTATCTCTGAACGTGGAGTTCATTGTATTTCAATGGAGCAGTTACAGCTTTGCTTTGTCTGGAATCATATAAAGCTCAATTTTCACACCGTGCGTTTTATGGCAAATACGCACAGAGTTACAAAGCAGGGTTTTCGTGCGAAATGGGTCTAATGGTGATGGTGTGTGAGATTAGTGTTGTGAGTGGAGTTGGTCTCACACAAGAAACTCTCTGCCCATTGATGTTGAGTAAAATCCTCATCCACATGCTGTGTTGTGTCCCTATAGCTAACATGTACTTGGTGCTGGAGCTGATGCCAGAGCCTTGCATTTCAAGGCTAGCTGAAAATTGCCTTTGAAATGAAGGTATCTCTGAACGTGGAGTTCATTGCATTTCAATGGAGCAGTTACAGCTTTGCTTTGTCTGGAATTCTCATAAAGCTCAAATTCAAAACAGTGCCTTTTATGACTAATATGCACAGTGTGACCAAAAGGGTTTTCGTGCGAAACGGGTCTAATGGTGATGGTGTGTGAGATTAGTGTCGTGAGTGGAGTTGGTCTCACACAAGAAACTTTGTGCCCTTTTGTGTTGAGTAAAAGCCTCATCCACATGCTGTGTTGTGTCCCTATAGCTACCATGTACTTGGTGCTGGAGCAGATGCCAGAGCCTTGCATTTCAAGGCTAGCTGAAAATTGCCTTGGCGATGGAAGTATCTCTGAACATGGAGTTCGTTGCATTTCAATGGAGCAGTTGCAGCTTTGCTTTGTGTGGAATTCTCATAAAGCTCAATTTCAACACAGTGCGTTTTATGGCAAATATGCTCAGTGTTACGAAATAGGGTTTTCGTGCGAAACGGGTCTAATGGTGATGGTGTGTGAGGTTAGTGACCTGAGTGGAGTTGGTCTCACACAAGAAACTCTCTGCCCATGGATGTTGAGTAAAAGCCTCATCCACATGCTGTGTTGTGTCCGTATAGCTACCATGTATATAAAGCTGAAGTTGATGGAAGAGACCTGCATTTCAAGGCTAGCTGAAAATTGCCTTGGCGATGAAGGTATCTCTGAACGTGGAGTTCATTGCATTTCAATGGAGCAGTTACTGCTTTGCCTTGTCTGGAATCGTATAAAGCTCAATTTTCACACAGTGCGTTTTATGGCAAATACGCACAGAGTTACAAAGCAGGGTTTTCGTGCGAAACGGGTCTAATGGTGATGGTGTGTGAGATTAGTGTCGTGAGTGGAGTTGGTCTCACACAAGAAACATTGTGCCCTTTTGTGTTGAGTAAAAGCCTCATCCACATGCTGTGTTGTGTCCCTATAGCTACCATGTACTTGGTGCTGGAGCTGATGCCAGAGCCTTGCATTTCAAGGCTAGCTGAAAATTGCCTTGGCGATGAAGGTATCTCTGAACGTGGAGTTCATTGCATTTCAATGGAGCAGTTACTGCTTTGCTTTGTCTGGAATCGTATAAAGCTCAATTTTCACACCGTGCGTTTTATGGCAAATACGCACAGAGTTACAAAGCAGGGTTTTCGTGCGAAACGGGTCTAATTGTGATGGTGTGTGAGATTAGTGTCGTGAGTGGAGTTGCTCTCACAAAAGAAACTCTCTGCCCATTGATGTTGAGTAAAAGCCTCATCCACATGCTGTGTTGTGTCAATATAGCTAACATGCATTTAAAGCTGAAGTTGAAGGAAGAGACCTGCATTTCAAGGCTAGCTGAAAATTGCCTTGGCGATGGAAGTATCTCTGAACGTGGAGTTCGTTGCATTTCAATGGAGCAGTTACAGCTTTGCTTTGTGTGGAATTCTCATAAAGCTTAATTTCAAAACAGTGCGTTTTATGACAAATATGCACAGTGTGACCAAAAGGGTTTTCGTGCGAAACGGGTCTAATGGTGTAAGTGTGTGAGGTTAGCGACTTGAGTGGAGTTGTTCTCACACAAGAAACGTTGTGCCCTTTCGTGTTGAGTGAACGCCTCATCCACATGCTGTGCTGTGTCCCTATAGCTAACATGTAATTGGTGCTGTAGCTGATGCCAGAGACTTGCATTTCAAGGCTAGCTGAAAATTGCCTTGGTGATGGAAGCATCTCTGAACATGGATTTCGTTGCATTTCAATGGAGCAGTTGCAGCTTTGCTTTGTCTGGAATTCTCATAAAGCTCAATTTCAACACAGTGCGTTTTATGGCAAATATGCTCAGTGTTACGAAACAGGGTTTTCGTGCGAAACGGGTCTAAAGGTGTAAGTGTATGAGATTAGTGTCGTGAGTGGAGTTGCTCTCACACAAGAAACATTGTGCCATTTAGTGTTGAGTAAAAGCCTCATCCACATGCTGTGTTGTGTCCCTATAGCTACCATGTACTTGGTGCTGGAGCAGATGCCAGAGCCTTGCATTTCAAGGCCAGCTGAAAATTGCCTTGGCGATGAAGGTATCTCTGAACGTGGAGTTCGTTGCATTTCAATGGAGCAGTTACTGCTTTGCTTTTTGTGGAATTCTCATAAAGCTCAATTTCAACACAGTGCGTTTTATGCCAAATACGCACAGAGATACAAAGCAGGGTTTTCGTGCGAAACGGGTCTAATGGTGATGGTGTGTGAGGTTAGTGACTTGATTGGAGTTGGTCTCACACAAGAAACATTGTGCCCTTTCGTGTTGAAGAAAAGCTACATCCACATGTTGTGCTGTGTCCCTATAGCTAACATGTACTTGGTGCTGGAGCTGATGCCAGAGCCTTGCATTTCAAGGCTAGCTGAAAATTGCCTCGGCGATGAAGGTATCTCTGAACGTGGAGTTCATTGTATTTCAATGGAGCAGTTACAGCTTTGCTTTGTCTGGAATTCTCATAAAGCTCAAATTCAAAACAGTGCCTTTTATGACTAATATGCACAGTGTGACCAAAAGGGTTTTCGTGCGAAACGGGTCTAATGGTGATGGTGTGTGAGGTTAGCGACTTGAGTGGAGTTGGTCTCACACAAGAAACATTGTGCCTTTCGTTTTGAGTAACAGCCTCATGCACATGCTGTGCTGTGTCCCTATAGCTAACATGTACTTGGTGCTGCAGCAGATGCCAGAGCCTTGCATTTCAAGGCTTGCTGAAAATTGCCTCGGCGATGGAAGTATCTCTGAACATGGAGTTCGTTGCATTTCAATTGAGCAGTTGCAGCTTTGCTTTGTCTGGAATTCTCATAAAGCTCAATTTCAACACAGTGCGTTTTATGGCAAATATGCTCAGTGTTACGAAATAGGGTTTTCGTGCGAAACGGGTCTAATGGTGATGGTGTGTGAGGTTAGTGACCTGAGTGGAGTTGGTCTCAATCAAGAAACTCTCTGCCCATTGATGTTGAGTAAAAGCCTCATTCACATGCTGTTTAGTCCGTATAGCGAACATGTATTTAAAGCCGAAGTTGATGTAAGAGCCTTCCATTTCAAAGCTAACTGAAAATTGCCTTGGTGATGAAGTGTTCTCTGAACGTGGAGTTGGTTGCACTTCAAAGGAGCAGTTACACCTTTGCTTTGTGGTGTATACGCAATAAACCAGTTTTCACTGCAATGTGTTCTATGACCATTACACACACTGTGACGAAACTGTTTTTTCGTGCGAAACGGGTGTAATGGTGATGGTGTGTGAGGTTAGTGACCTGAGTGGAGTTGGTCACACACAAGAAACATTGTGCCCTTTTGTGTTGAATAAAGCCTCATCCACATGCTGTGTTGTGTCCCTATAGTTAACATGTACTTGGTGCTGGAGCTGATGCCAGAGCCTTGCATTTCAAGGCTAGCTGAAAATTGCCTTGGCGATGAAGGTATCTCTGAACGTGGAGTTCATTGTATTTCAATGGAGCAGTTACAGCTTTGCTTTTTGTGGAATTCTCATAAAGCTCAATTTCAACACAGTGCGTTTTATGCCAAATACGCACAGAGTTACAAAGCAGGGTTTTTGTGCGAAACGAGTCTAATGGTGATGGTGTGTGAGGTTAGTGACTTGATTGGAGTTGGTCTCACACAAGAAACATTGTGCCCTTTCGTGTTGAAGAAAAGCTACATCCACATGCTGTGCTGTGTCCCTATAGCTCACATGTACTTGGTGCTGGAGCTGATGTCAGAGCCTTGCATTTCAAGGCTAGCTGAAAATTGCCTTGGCGATGGAAGTATCTCTGAACATGGATTTCGTTACATTTCAATGGAGCAGTTGCAGCTTTGCTTTGTCTGCAATTCTCATAAAGCTCAATTTCAACACAGTGCATTTTATGGCAAATATGCTCAGTGTTACGAAATAGGGTTTTCGTGCGAAACGGGTCTAATGGTGATGGTGTGTGAGATTAGTGTCGTGAGTGGAGTTGGTCTCACACAAGAAACATTGTGCCCTTTTGTGTTGAGTAAAAGCCTCATCCACATGCTGTGTTGTGTCCCTATAGCTAACATGTACTTGGTGCTGGAGCTGATGCCAGAGCCTTGCATTTCAAGGCTAGCTGAAAATTGCCTTGGCGATGAAGGTATCTCTGAACGTGGAGTTCATTGCATTTCAATGGAGCAGTTACAGCTTTGCTTTTTGTGGAATTCTCATAAAGCTCAATTTCAACACAGTGCGTTTTATGCCAAATACGCACAGTGTGAACACACAGGGTTTTCGTGCGAAACGGATCTAAAGGTGATGGTGTGTGAGATTAGTGTCGTGAGTGGAGTTGGTCTCACACAAGAAATATTGTGCCCTTTCGTGTTGAAGAAAAGCTACATCCACATGCTGTGTTGTGTCCCTATAGCTTGCATGTACTTAGTGCTGGAGCTGATGCCATTGCCTTGCATTTCAAGGCTAGCTGAAAATTGCCTTGGCGATGAAGGTATCTCTGAACGTGGAGTTCATTGCATTTCAATGGAGCAGTTACTGCTTTGCTTTGTCTGGAATCGTATAAAGCTCGATTTTCACACAGTGCGTTTTAAGGCAAATACGCACATAGTTACAAAGCAGGGTTTTCGTGCGAAACGGGTCTAATGGTGATGGTGTGTGAGATTAGTGACCTGAGTGGACTTGGTCTCACACAAGAAACTCTCTGCCCATGGATGTTGAGTAAAAGCCTCATCCACATGCTGTGTTGTGTCCGTATAGCTACCATGTATTTAAAGCTGAAGTTGATGGAAGAGACCTGCATTTCAAGGCTAGCTGAAAATTGCCTTGGCGATGAAGGTATCTCTGAACGTGGAGTTCATTGCATTTCAATGGAGCAGTTACTGCTTTGCTTTGTCTGGAATCATATGAAGCTCAATTTTCACACAGTGCGTTTCATGGCAAATACGCACAGAGTTACAAAGCAGGGTTTTCGTGCGAAACGGGTCTAATGGTGATGGTGTGTGAGATTAGTGACCTGAGTGGAGTTGGTCTCACACAAGAAACTCTCTGCCCATGGATGTTGAGTAAAAGCCTCATCCACATGCTGTGTTGTGTCCCTATACCTAACATATACTTGGTGCTGGAGCTGATGCCAGAGCCTTGCATTTCAAGGCTAGCTGAAAATTGCCTTGGCGATGAAGGTATCTCTGAACGTGGAGTTCGTTGCATTTCAATGGAGCAGTTACAGCTTTGCTTTGTCTGGAATTCTCATAAAGCTCAATATAACACAGTGCGTTTTATGACAAATATGCACAGTGTGACCAAACAGGGTTTTCGTGCGAAACGGGTCTAATGGTGATGGTGTGTGAGATTAGTGACCTGAGTGGAGTTGGTCTCACACAAGAAACTCTCTGCCCATTGATGTTGAGTAAAAGCCTCATCCACATGCTGTGCTGTGTCCGTATAGCTTGCATGTACTTGGTGCTGGAGCTGATGCCAGAGCCTTGCATTTCAAGGCTAGCTGAAAATTGCCTTGGCGATGAAGGTATCTCTGAACGTGGAGTTCATTGCATTTCAATGGAGCAGTTACGGCTTTGCTTTGTCTGGAATCGTATAAAGCTCAATTTTCACACAGTGCGTTTTATGGCAAATACGCACAGAGTTACAAAGCAGGGTTTTCGTGCGAAACGGGTCTAATGGTGATGGTGTGTGAGATTAGTGTCGTGAGTGGAGTTGGTCTCACACAAGAAACATTGTGCCCTTTCGTGTTGAGTAAAAGCCTCATCCACATGCTGTGCTGTGTCCCTATAGCTAACATGTACTTTGTGCTGGAGCTGATGCCAGAGCCTTGCATTTCAAGGCTAGCTGAAAATTGCCTTGGCGATGGAAGTATCTCTGAACATGGAGTTCGTTGCATTTCAATGGAGCAGTTGCAGCTTTGCTTTGTGTGGAATTCTCATAAAGCTCAATTTCAACACAGTGCGTTTTATGGCAAATATGCTCAGTGTTACGAAACAGGGTTTTCGTGCGAAACGGGTCTAATGGTGATGGTGTGTGAGATTAGTGACTTGAGTGGAGTTGGTCTCACACAAGAAACTCTCTGCCCATTGATGTTGAGTAAAGGCCTCATCCACATGCTGTGTTGTGTTCGTATAGCGAACATGTATTTAAAGCCGAAGTTGATGTAAGAGCCTTCCATTTTAAAGCAATCTGAAAATTGCCTTGGTGATGAAGTGTTCCCTGAACGTGGAGTTGGTTGCACTTCAATGGAGCAGTTACAGCTTTGCTTTGTGGTGTATACGCAATAAACCGGTTTTCACTGCAATGCGTTCTATGACCATTACACACACTGTGATGAAACTGTTTTTTCGTGCGAAACGGGTCTAATGGTGATGGTGTGTGAGATTAGTGTCGTGAGTGGAGTTGGTCTCACACAAGAAACATTGTGCCCTTTCGTGTTGAAGAAAAGCTACATCCACATGCTGTGCTGTGTCCCTATATCTTGCATGTACTTAGTGCTGGAGCTGATGCCATTGCCTTGCATTTCAAGGCTAGCTGAAAATTGCCTTGGCGATGAAGGGTTCTCTGAACGTGGAGTTCATTGCATTTCAATGGAGCATTTACAGCTTTGCTTTGTGTGGAATTCTCATAAAGCTCAATATAACACAGTGCGTTTTATGACAAATATGCACAGTGTGACCAAACAGGGTTTTCGTGCGAAACGGGTCTAATGGTGATGGTGTGTGAGATTAGTGACCTGAGTGGAGTTGGTCTCACACAAGAAACTCTCTGCCCATTGATGTTGAGTAAAAGCCTCATCCACATGCTGTGCTGTGTCCGTATAGCTTGCATGTACTTGGTGCTGGAGCTGATGCCAGAGCCTTGCATTTCAAGGCTAGCTGAAAATTGCCTTGGCGATGAAGGTATCTCTGAACGTGGAGTTCATTGCATTTCAATGGAGCAGTTACGGCTTTGCTTTGTCTGGAATCGTATAAAGCTCAATTTTCACACAGTGCGTTTTATGGCAAATACGCACAGAGTTACAAAGCAGGGTTTTCGTGCGAAACGGGTCTAATGGTGATGGTGTGTGAGATTAGTGTCGTGAGTGGAGTTGGTCTCACACAAGAAACATTGTGCCCTTTCGTGTTGAGTAAAAGCCTCATCCACATGCTGTGCTGTGTCCCTATAGCTAACATGTACTTGGTGCTGGAGCTGATGCCAGAGCCTTGCATTTCAAGGCTAGCTGAAAATTGCCTTGGCGATGGAAGTATCTCTGAACATGGAGTTCGTTGCATTTCAATGGAGCAGTTGCAGCTTTGCTTTGTGTGGAATTCTCATAAAGCTCAATTTCAACACAGTGCGTTTTATGGCAAATATGCTCAGTGTTACGAAACAGGGTTTTCGTGCGAAACGGGTCTAATGGTGATGGTGTGTGAGATTAGTGACCTGAGTGGAGTTGGTCTCACACAAGAAACTCTCTGCCCATTGATGTTGAGTAAAGGCCTCATCCACATGCTGTGTTGTGTTCGTATAGCGAACATGTATTTAAAGCCGAAGTTGATGTAAGAGCCTTCCATTTTAAAGCAATCTGAAAATTGCCTTGGTGATGAAGTGTTCCCTGAACGTGGAGTTGGTTGCACTTCAATGGAGCAGTTACAGCTTTGCTTTGTGGTGTATACGCAATAAACCGGTTTTCACTGCAATGCGTTCTATGACCATTACACACACTGTGATGAAACTGTTTTTTCGTGCGAAACGGGTCTAATGGTGATGGTGTGTGAGATTAGTGTCGTGAGTGGAGTTGGTCTCACACAAGAAACATTGTGCCCTTTCGTGTTGAAGAAAAGCTACATCCACATGCTGTGCTGTGTCCCTATATCTTGCATGTACTTAGTGCTGGAGCTGATGCCATTGCCTTGCATTTCAAGGCTAGCTGAAAATTGCCTTGGCGATGAAGGGTTCTCTGAACGTGGAGTTCATTGCATTTCAATGGAGCATTTACAGCTTTGCTTTGTGTGGAATTCTCATAAAGCTCAATTTCACAACAGTGCGTTATACGCCAAATACGCACAATGTGAACAAACAGGGTTTTCGTGCGAAACGGGTCTAATGGTGTAAGTGTGTGAGGTTAGTGACTTGAGTGGAGTTGGTCTCACACAAGAAACATTGTGCCTTTCGTGTTGAGTAACAGCCTCATCCACATGCTGTGCTGTGTCCCTATAACTAACATGTACTTGGTGCTGGAGCTGATGCCAGAGCCTTGCATTTCAAGGATAGCTGAAAATTGCCTTGGCGATGGAAGTATCTCTGAACATGGAGTTCGTTGCATTTCAATGGAGCAGTTGCAGCTTTGCTTTGTGTGGAATTCTCATAAAGCTCAATTCAATACAGTGCGTTTTATAGCAAATATGCTCAGTGTTACGAAATAGGGTTTTCGTACGAAACGGGTCTAATGGTGATGGTGTGTGAGGTTAGTGACCTGAGTGGAGTTGGTCTCACACAAGAAACTCTCTGCCCATTGATGTTGAGTAAAAGCCTCATCCACATGCTGTGTTGTGTCCCTATAGCTAACATGTACTTGGTGCTGGAGCAGATGCCAGAGCCTTGCATTTCAAGGCTAGCTGAAAATTGCCTTGGCGATGAAGGTATCTCTGAACGTGGAGTTCATTGCATTTCAATGGAGCAGTTACAGCTTTGCTTTGGAATTCTCATAAAGCTCAAATTCAAAACAGTGCCTTTTATGACTAATATGCACAGTGTGACCAAAAGGGTTTTCGTGCGAAACGGGTCTAATGGTGATGGTGTGTGAGGTTAGCGACTTGAGTGGAGTTGGTCTCACACAAGAAACATTGTACCCTTTCGTGTTGAAGAAAAGCTACATCCACATGCTGTGCTGTGTCCCTATAGCTAACATGTACTTGGTACTGGAGCTGATGTCATTGCCTTGCATTTCAAGGCTAGCTGAAAATTGCCTTGGCGATGAAGGTATCTCTGAACGTGGAGTTCATTGCATTTCAATGGAGCAGTTACAGCTTTGCTTTGTCTGGAATCGTATAAAGCTCGATTTTCACACAGTGCGTTTTATGGCAAATACGCACATAGTTACAAAGCAGGGTTTTCGTGCGAAACGGGTCTAATGGTGATGGTGTGTGAGGTTAGCGACTTGAGTGGAGTTGGTCTCACACAAGAAACATTGTGCCTTTCGTTTTGAGTAACAGCCTCATCCACATGCTGTGCTGTGTCCCTATAGCTAACATGTACTTGGTGCTGGAGCAGATGCCAGAGCCTTGCATTTCAAGGCTAGCTGAAAATTGCCTTGGCGATGGAAGCATTTCTGAACATGGATTTCGTTGCATTTCAATGGAGCAGTTGCAGCTTTGCTTTGTGTGGAATTCTCATAAAGCTCAATTTCAACACAGTGCGTTTTATGGCAAATATGCTCAGTGTTACGAAACAGGGTTTTCGTGCGAAACGGGTCTAATGGTGATGGTGTGTGAGGTTAGTGACCTGAGTGGAGTTGGTCTCACACAAGAAACTCTCTGCCCATTGATGTTGAGTAAAAGCCTCATCCACATGCTGTGTTGTGTCCGTATAGCTTGCATGTACTTGGTGCTGGAGCTGATGCCAGAGCCTTGCATTTCAAGGCTAGCTGAAAATTGCCTTGGCGATGAAGGTATCTCTGAACGTGGAGTTCGTTGCATTTCAATGGAGCAGTTACAGCTTTGCATTGTCTGGAATTCTCATAAAGCTCAATATAACGCAGTGCGTTTTATGACAAATATGCACAGTGTGACCAAACAGGGTTTTCGTGCGAAACGAGTCTAATGGTGTAGGTGTGTGAGATTAGTGACCTGAGTGGAGTTGGTCTCACACAAGAAACTCTCTGCCCATTGATGTTGAGTAACAGCCTCATCCACATGCTGTGCTGTGTCCCTATAGCTAACATGTACTTGGTGCTGGAGCAGATGCCAGAGCCTTGCATTTCAAGGCTAGCTGAAAATTGCCTTGGCGATGGAAGCATCTCTGAACATGGAGTTCGTTGCATTTCAATGGAGCAGTTGCAGCTTTGCTTTGTGTGGAATTCTCATAAAGCTCAATTTCAACACAGTGCGTTTTATGGCAAATATGCTCAGTGTTACGAAATAGGGTTTTCGTGCGAAACGGGTCTAATGGTGATGGTGTGTGAGGTTAGTGACCTGAGTGGAGTTGGTCTCACACAAGAAACTCTCTGCCCATTGATGTTGAGTAAAAGCCTCATCCACATGCTGTGTTGTGTCCGTATAGCTACCATGTATTTAAAGCTGAAGTTGATGGAAGAGACCTGCATTTCAAGGCTAGCTGAAAATTGCCTTGGCGATGAAGGTATCTCTGAACGTGGAGTTCATTGCATTTCAATGGAGCAGTTACTGCTTTGCCTTGTCTGGAATCGTATAAAGCTCAATTTTCACACAGTGCGTTTTATGGCAAATACGCACAGAGTTACAAAGCAGGGTTTTTTGCGAAACGGGTCTAATGGTGATGGTGTGTGAGGTTAGTGACCTGAGTGGAGTTGGTCTCACACAAGAAACTCTCTGCCCATTGATGTTGAGTAAAGGCCTCATCCACATGCTGTGTTGTGTTCGTATAGCGAACATGTATTTAAAGCCGAAGTTGATGTAAGAGCCTTCCATTTTAAAGCAATCTGAAAATTGCCTTGGTGATGAAGTGTTCCCTGAACGTGGAGTTGGTTGCACTTCAATGGAGCAGTTACAGCTTTGCTTTGTGGTGTATACGCAATAAACCGGTTTTCACTGCAATGCGTTCTATGACCATTACACACACTGTGACGAAACTGTTTTTTCGTGCGAAACGGGTCTAATGGTGATGGTGTGTGAGATTAGTGTCGTGAGTGGAGTTGGTCTCACACAAGAAACATTGTGCCCTTTCGTGTTGAAGAAAAGCTACATCCACATGCTGTGCTGTGTCCCTATATCTTGCAAGCACTTAGTGCTGGAGCTGATGCCATTGCCTTGCATTTCAAGGCTAGCTGAAAATTGCCTTGGCGATGAAGGTATCTCTGAACGTGGAGTTCATTGCATTTCAATGGAGCAGTTACAGCTTTGCTTTGTCTGGAATTCTCATAAAGATCAATTTCACAACAGTGCGTTATACGCCAAATATGCACAATGTGAACAAACAGGGTTTTCGTGCGAAACGGGTCTAATGGTGTAAGTGTGTGAGGTTAGTGACTTGAGTGGAGTTAGTCTCACACAAGAAACATTGTGCCTTTCGTGTTGAGTAACAGCCTCATCCACATGCTGTGCTGTGTCCCTATAACTAACATGTACTTGGTGCTGGAGCTGATGCCAGAGCCTTGCATTTCAAGGATAGCTGAAAATTGCCTTGGCGATGGAAGTATCTCTGAACATGGAGTTCGTTGCATTTCAATGGAGCAGTTGCAGCTTTGCTTTGTGTGGAATTCTCATAAAGCTCAATTCAATACAGTGCGTTTTATAGCAAATATGCTCAGTGTTACGAAACAGGGTTTTCGTACGAAACGGGTCTAATGGTGATGGTGTGTGAGGTTAGTGACCTGAGTGGAGTTGGTCTCACACAAGAAACTCTCTGCCCATTGATGTTGAGTAAAAGCCTCATCCACATGCTGTGTTGTGTCCATATAGCTACCATGTATTTAAAGCGGAAGTTGATGAAAGAGACCTGCATTTCAAGGCTAGCTGAAAATTGCCTTGGCGATGAAGGTATCTCTGAACGTGGAGTTCATTGCATTTCAATGGAGCAGTTACTGCTTTGCTTTGTCTGGAATCATATGAAACTCAATTTTCACACAGTGTGTTTCATGGCAAATACGCTCAGAGTTACAAAGCAGGGTTTTCGTGCGAAACGGGTCTAATGGTGATGGTGTGTGAGGTTAGTGACCTGAGTGGAGTTGGTCTCACACAAGAAACTCTCTGCCCATTGATGTTGAGTAAAAGCCTCATCCACATGCTGTGTTGTGTCCCTATAGCTAACATATACTTGGTGCTGGAGCTGATGCCAGAGCCTTGCATTTCAAGGCTAGCTGAAAATTGCCTTGGCGATGAAGGTATCTCTGAACGTGGAGTTCGTTGCATTTCAATGGAGCAGTTACAGCTTTGCTTTGTCTGGAATTCTCATAAAGCTCAATATAACACAGTGCGTTTTATGACAAATATGCACAATGTGACCAAACAGGGTTTTCGTGCGAAACGGGTCTAATGGTGTAGGTGTGTGAGATTAGTGACCTGAGTGGAGTTGGTCTCACACAAGAAACTCTCTGCCCATTGATGTTGAGTAAAAGCCTCATCCACATGCTGTGTTGTGTCCGTATAGCTTGCATGTACTTGGTGCTGGAGCAGATGCCACAGCCTTGCATTTCAAGGCTAGCTGAAAATTGCCTTGGCGATGAAGGTATCTCTGAACGTGGAGTTCATTGCATTTCAATGGAGCAGTTACAGCTTTGCTTTGTCTGGAATCGTATAAAGTTCAATTTTACACAGTGCGTTTTATGACAAATACGCACAGAGTTACAAAGCAGGGTTTTCGTACGAAACGGGTCTAATGGTGATGGTGTGTGAGGTTAGTGACTTGAGTGGAGTTGGTCTCACACAAGAAACATTGTGCCCTTTCGTGTTGAAGAAAAGCTACATCCACATGCTGTGCTGTGTCCCTATAGCTAACATGTACTTGGTACTGGAGCTGATGTCATTGCCTTGCATTTCAAGGCTAGCTGAAAATTGCCTTGGCGATGAAGGTATCTCTGAACGTGGAGTTCATTGCATTTCAATGGAGCAGTTACAGGTTTGCTTTGTCTGGAATCGTATAAAGCTCGATTTTCACACAGTGCGTTTTATGGCAAATACGCACATAGTTACAAAGCAGGGTTTTCTTGCGAAACGGGTCTAATGGTGATGGTGTGTGAGGTTAGTGACCTGAGTGGAGTTGGTCTCACACAAGAAACTCTCTGCCCATGGATGTTGAGTAAAAGCCTCATCCTCATGCTGTGTTGTGTCCATATAGCTACCATGTATTTAAAGCTGAAGTTGATGGAAGAGACCTGCATTTCAAGGCTAGCTGAAAATTGCCTTGGCGATGAAGGTATCTCTGAACGTGGAGTTCATTGCATTTCAATGGAGCAGTTACTGCTTTGCTTTGTCTGGAATCGTATAAAGTTCAATTTTACACAGTGCGATTTATGACAAATACGCACAGAGTTACAAAGCAGGGTTTTCGTACGAAACGGGTCTAATGGTGATGGTGTGTGAGGTTAGTGACTTGAGTGGAGTTGGTCTCACACAAGAAACATTGTGCCCTTTCGTGTTGAAGAAAAGCTACATCCACATGCTGTGCTGTGTCCCTATAGCTAACATGTACTTGGTACTGGAGCTGATGTCATTGCCTTGCATTTCAAGGCTAGCTGAAAATTGCCTTGGCGATGGAAGTATCTCTGAACATGGATTTCGTTGCATTTCAATGGAGCAGTTGCAGCTTTGCTTTGTGTGTTATTCTCATAAAGCTCAATTTCAACACAGTGCGTTTTATGTCAAATATGCTCAGTGTTACGAAACAGGGTTTTCGTGCGAAACGGGTCTAATGGTGATTTTGTGTGAGGTTAGTGACCTGAGTGGAGTTGGTCTCACACAAGAAACTCTCTGCCCATTGATGTTGAGTAAAAGCCTCATCCACATGCTGTGTTGTGTCCGTATAGCTTGCATGTACTTGGTGCTGGAGCTGATGCCAGAGCCTTGCATTTCAAGGCTAGCTGAAAATTGCCTTGGCGATGAAGGTATCTCTGAACGTGGAGTTCGTTGCATTTCAATGGAGCAGTTACAGCTTTGCTTTTTGTGGAATTCTCATAAAGCTCAATATAACACAGTGCGTTTTATGACAAATATGCACAGTGTGACCAAACAGGGTTTTCGTGCGAAACGGGTCTAATGGTGTAGGTGTGTGAGATTAGTGACCTGAGTGGAGTTGGTCTCACACAAGAAACTCTCTGCCCATTGATGTTGAGTAAAAGCCTCATCCACATGCTGTGTTGTGTCCGTATAGCTTGCATGTACTTGGTGCTGGAGCTGATGCCAGAGCCTTGCATTTCAAGGCTAGCTGAAAATTGCCTTGGCGATGAAGGTATCTCTGAACGTGGAGTTCGTTGCATTTCAATGGAGCAGTTACAGCTTTGCTTTGTCTGGAATCGTATAAAGCTCGATTTTCACACAGTGCGTTTTATGACAAATATGCACAATGTGACCAAACAGGGTTTTCGTGCGAAACGGGTCTAATGGTGTAGGTGTGTGAGATTAGTGACCTGAGTGGAGTTGGTCTCACACAAGAAACTCTCTGCCCATTGATGTTGAGTAAAAGCCTCATCCACATGCTGTGTTGTGTCCATATAGCTTGCATGTACTTGGTGCTGGAGCAGATGCCAGAGCCTTGCATTTCAAGGCTAGCTGAAAATTGCCTTGGCGATGAAGGTATCTCTGAACGTGGAGTTCATTGCATTTCAATGGAGCAGTTACAGCTTTGCTTTGTCTGGAATCGTATAAAGTTCAATTTTACACAGTGCGTTTTATGACAAATACGCACAGAGTTACAAAGCAGGGTTTTCGTACGAAACGGGTCTAATGGTGATGGTGTGTGAGGTTAGTGACTTGAGTGGAGTTGGTCTCACACAAGAAACATTGTGCCCTTTCGTGTTGAAGAAAAGCTACATCCACATGCTGTGCTGTGTCCCTATAGCTAACATGTACTTGGTACTGGAGCTGATGTCATTGCCTTGCATTTCAAGGCTAGCTGAAAATTGCCTTGGCGATGAAGGTATCTCTGAACGTGGAGTTCATTGCATTTCAATGGAGCAGTTACAGCTTTGCTTTGTCTGGAATCGTATAAAGCTCGATTTTCACACAGTGCGTTTTATGGCAAATACGCACATAGTTACAAAGCAGGGTTTTCGTGCGAAACGGGTCTAATGGTGATGGTGTGTGAGGTTAGCGACTTGAGTGGAGTTGGTCTCACACAAGAAACATTGTGCCTTTCGTTTTGAGTAACAGCCTCATCCACATGCTGTGCTGTGTCCCTATAGCTAACATGTACTTGGTGCTGGAGCAGATGCCAGAGCCTTGCATTTCAAGGATAGCTGAAAATTGCCTTGGCGATGGAAGCATCTCTGAACATGAATTTCGTTGCATTTCAATGGAGCAGTTGCAGCTTTGCTTTGTGTGTTATTCTCATAAAGCTCAATTTCAACACAGTGCGTTTTATGGCAAATATGCTCAGTGTTACGAAACAGGGTTTTCGTGCGAAACGGGTCTAATGGTGATGGTGTGTGAGGTTAGTGACCTGAGTGGAGTTGGTCTCACACAAGAAACTCTCTGCCCATTGATGTTGAGTAAAAGCCTCATCCACATGCTGTGTTGTGTCCGTATAGCTACCATGTATTTAAAGCTGAAGTTGATGCAAAAGACCTGCATTTCAAGGCTAGCTGAAAATTGCCTTGGCGATGAAGGTATCTCTGAACGTGGAGTTCGTTGCATTTCAATGGAGCAGTTACAGCTTTGCTTTGTCTGGAATTCTCATAAAGCTCAATATAACACAGTGCGTTTTATGACAAATATGCACAGTGTGACCAAACAGGGTTTTCGTGCGAAACGGGTCTAATGGTGTAGGTGTGTGAGATTAGTGACCTGAGTGGAGTTGGTCTCACACAAGAAACTCTCTGCCCATTGATGTTGAGTAAAAGCCTCATCCACATGCTGTGTTGTGTCCGTATAGCTTGCATGTACTTGGTGCTGGAGCTGATGCCAGAGCCTTGCATTTCAAGGCTAGCTGAAAATTGCCTTGGCGATGAAGGTATCTCTGAACGTGGAGTTCATTGCATTTCAATGGAGCAGTTACAGCTTTGCTTTGTCTGGAATCGTATAAAGCTCAATTTTCACACAGTGCGTTTTATGGCAAATACGCACACAGTTACAAAGCAGGGTTTTCGTGCGAAACGGGTCTAATGGTGATGGTGTGTGAGATTAGTGTCGTGAGTGGAGTTGGTCTCACACAAGAAACATTGTGCCCTTTCGTTTTGAGTAAAAGCCTCATCCACATGCTGTGCTGTGTCCCTATAGCTAACATGTACTTGGTGCTGGAGCTGATGCCAGAGCCTTGCATTTCAAGGCTAGCTGAAAATTGCCTTGGCGATGGAAGTATCTCTGAACATGGAGTTCGTTGCATTTCAATGGAGCAGTTGCAGCTTTGCTTTGTGTGGAATTCTCATAAAGCTCAATTTCAACACAGTGCGTTTTATGGCAAATATGCTCAGTGTTACGAAACAGGGTTTTCGTGCGAAACGGGTCTAATGGTGATGGTGTGTGAGATTAGTGACCTGAGTGGAGTTGGTCTCACACAAGAAACTCTCTGCCCATGGATGTTGAGTAAAGGCCTCATCCACATGCTGTGTTGTGTTCGTATAGCGAACATGTATTTAAAGCCGAAGTTGATGTAAGAGCCTTCCATTTTAAAGCAATCTGAAAATTGCCTTGGTGATGAAGTGTTCCCTGAACGTGGAGTTGGTTGCACTTCAATGGAGCAGTTACAGCTTTGCTTTGTGGTGTATACGCAATAAACCGGTTTTCACTGCAATGCGTTCTATGACCATTACACACACTGTGACGAAACTGTTTTTTCGTGCGAAACGGGTCTAATGGTGATGGTGTGTGAGATTAGTGTCGTGAGTGGAGTTGGTCTCACACAAGAAACATTGTGCCCTTTCGTGTTGAAGAAAAGCTACATCCACATGCTGTGCTGTGTCCCTATAGCTAACATGTACTTGGTACTGGAGCTGATGTCATTGCCTTGCATTTCAAGGCTAGCTGAAAATTGCCTTGGCGATGAAGGTATCTCTGAACGTGGAGTTCATTGCATTTCAATGGAGCAGTTACAGCTTTGCTTTGTCTGGAATCGTATAAAGCTCGATTTTCACACAGTGCGTTTTATGGCAAATACGCACAGAGTTACAAAGCAGGGTTTTCGTGCGAAACGGGTCTAATGGTGATGGTGTGTGAGGTTAGCGACTTGAGTGGAGTTGGTCTCACACAAGAAACATTGTGCCTTTCGTTTTGAGTAACAGCCTCATCCACATGCTGTGCTGTGTCCCTATAGCTAACATGTACTTGGTGCTGGAGCAGATGCCAGAGCCTTGCATTTCAAGGCTAGCTGAAAATTGCCTTGGCGATGGAAGCATCTCTGAACATGGAGTTTGTTGCATTTCAATGGAGCAGTTGCAGCTTTGCTTTGTGTGGAATTCTCATAAAGATCAATTTCAACACAGTGCGTTTTATGGCAAATATGCTCAGTGTTACGAAACAGGGTTTTCGTGCGAAACTGGTCTAATGGTGATGGTGTGTGAGGTTAGTGACCTGAGTGGAGTTGGTCTCACACAAGAAACTCTCTGCCCATTGATGTTGAGTAAAAGCCTCATCCACATGCTGTGTTGTGTCCGTATAGCTTGCATGTACTTGGTGCTGGAGCTGATGCCAGAGCCTTGCATTTCAAGGCTAGCTGAAAATTGCCTTGGCGATGAAGGTATCTCTGAACGTGGAGTTCATTGCATTTCAATGGAGCAGTTACAGCTTTGCTTTGTCTGGAATCGTATGAAGCTCAATTTTCACACAGTGCGTTTTATGGCAAATACACACAGAGTTACAAAGCAGGGTTTTCGTGCGAAACGGGTCTAATGGTGATGGTGTGTGAGATTAGTGTCGTGAGTGGAGTTGGTCTCACACAAGAAACATTGTGCCCTTTCGTGTTGAGTAAAAGCCTCATCCACATGCTGTGTTGTGTCCCTATAGCTAACATGTACTTGGTGCTGGAGCTGATGCCAGAGCCTTGCATTTCAAGGCTAGCTGAAAATTGCCTTGGCGATGAAGGTATCTCTGAACGTGGAGTTCATTGCATTTCAATGGAGCAGTTACAGCTTTGCTTTTTGTGGAATTCTCATAAAGCTCAATTTCAACACAGTGCGTTTTATGCCAAATACGCACAGTGTGAACACACAGGGTTTTCGTGCGAAACGGATCTAATGGTAATGGTGTGTGAGGTTAGTGACTTGAGTGGAGTTGGTCTCACACAAGAAACATTGTGCCCTTTCGTGTTGAAGAAAAGCTACATCCACATGCTGTGCTGTGTCCCTATAGCTTGCATGTACTTAGTGCTGGAGCTGATGCCATTGCCTTGCATTTCAAGGCTAGCTGAAAATTGCCTTGGCGATGAAGGTATCTCTGAACGTGGAGTTCATTGCATTTCAATGGAGCAGTTACAGCTTTGCTTTGTCTGGAATTCTCATAAAGCTCAATTTCACAACAGTGCGTTATACGCCAAATACGCACAATGTGAACAAACAGGGTTTTCGTGCGAAACGGGTCTAATGGTGTTGGTGTGTGAGGTTAGTGACTTGAGTGGAGTTGGTCTCACAAAAGAAACATTGTGCCTTTCGTGTTGAGTAACAGCCTCATCCACATGCTGTGCTGTGTCCCTATAACTAACATGTACTTGGTGCTGGAGCTGATGCCAGAGCCTTGCATTTCAAGGATAGCTGAAAATTGCCTTGGCGATGGAAGTATCTCTGAACATGGAGTTCGTTGCATTTCAATGGAGCAGTTGCAGCTTTGCTTTGTGTGGAATTCTCATAAAGCTCAATTCAATACAGTGCGTTTTATGGCAAATATGCTCAGTGTTACGAAACAGGGTTTTCGTACGAAACGGGTCTAATGGTGATGGTGTGTGAGGTTAGTGACCTGAGTGGAGTTGGTCTCACACAAGAAACTCTCTGCCCATGGATGTTGAGTAAAAGCCTCATCCACATGCTGTGTTGTGTCCATATAGCTACCATGTATTTAAAGCTGAAGTTGATGGAAGAGACCTGCATTTCAAGGCTAGCTGAAAATTGCCTTGGCGATGAAGGTATCTCTGAACGTGGAGTTCATTGCATTTCAATGGAGCAGTTACTGCTTTGCTTTGTCTGGAATCATATGAAGCTCAATTTTCACACAGTGCGTTTCATGGCAAATACGCACAGAGTTACAAAGCAGGGTTTTCGTGCGAAACGGGTCTAATGGTGATGGTGTGTGAGATTAGTGTTGGGAGTGGAGTTGGTCTCACACAAGAAACTCTCTGCCCATTGATGTTGAGTAAAAGCCTCATCCACATGCTGGGTTGTGTCCGTATAGCTAACATATACTTGGTGCTGGAGCTGATGCCAGAGCCTTGCATTTCAAGGCTAGCTGAAAATTGCTTTGGCGATGGAAGCATCTCTGAACGTGGAGTTCGTTGCATTTCAATGGAGCAGTTACAGCTTTGCTTTTTGTGGAATTCTCATAAAGCTCAATTTCAACACAGTGCATTTTATGACAAATATGCACAATGTGACTAAACAGGGTTTTCGTGCGAAACGGGTCTAATGGTGTAGGTGTGTGAGATTAGTGACCTGAGTGGAGTTGGTCTCACACAAGAAACTCTCTGCCCATTGATGTTGAGTAAAAGCCTCATCCACATGCTGTGTTGTGTCCGTATAGCTTGCATGTACTTGGTGCTGGAGCAGATGCCAGAGCCTTGCATTTCAAGGCTAGCTGAAAATTGCCTTGGCGATAAAGGTATCTCTGAACGTGGAGTTCATTGCATTTCAATGGAGCAGTTACAGCTTTGCTTTGTCTGGAATCGTATAAAGTTCAATTTTACACAGTGCGTTTTATGGCAAATACGCACAGAGTTACAAAGCAGGGTTTTCGTACGAAACGGGTCTAATGGTGATGGTGTGTGAGGTTAGCGACTTGAGTGGAGTTGGTCTCACACAAGAAACATTGTGCCTTTCGTTTTGAGTAACAGCCTCATCCACATGCTGTGCTGTGTCCCTATAGCTAACATGTACTTGGTGCTGGAGCAGATGCCAGAGCCTTGCATTTCAAGGCTAGCTGAAAATTGCCTTGGCGATGAAGGTATCTCTGAACATGGATTTCGTTGCATTTCAATGGAGCAGTTGCAGCTTTGCTTTGTGTGGAATTCTCATAAAGCTCAATTTCAACACAGTGCGTTTTATGCCAAATACGCACAGTGTGAACACACAGGGTTTTCGTGCGAAACGGATCTAATGGTAATGGTGTGTGAGGTTAGTGACTTGAGTGGAGTTGGTCTCACACAAGAAACATTGTGCCCTTTCGTGTTGAAGAAAAGCTACATCCACATGCTGTGCTGTGTCCCTATAGCTTGCATGTACTTAGTGCTGGAGCTGATGCCATTGCCTTGCATTTCAAGGCTAGCTGAAAATTGCCTTGGCGATGAAGGTATCTCTGAACGTGGAGTTCATTGCATTTCAATGGAGCAGTTACTGCTTTGCTTTGTCTGGAATCATATGAAGCTCAATTTTCACACAGTGCGTTTCATGGCAAATACGCACAGAGTTACAAAGCAGGGTTTTCGTGCGAAACGGGTCTAATGGTGATGGTGTGTGAGATTAGTGTTGTGAGTAGAAGGTCTCACACAAGAAACTCTCTGCCCATTGATGTTGAGTAAAAGCCTCATCCACATGCTGTGTTGTGTCCCTATAGCTAACATATACTTGGTGCTGGAGCTGATGCCAGAGCCTTGCATTTCAAGGCTAGCTGAAAATTGCCTTGGCGATGAAGGTATCTCTGAACGTGGAGTTCATTGCATTTCAATGGAGCAGTTACAGCTTTGCTTTGTCTGGAATTCTCATAAAGCTCAATTTCACAACAGTGCTTTATGACAAATACGCACAATGTGAACAAACAGGGTTTTCGTGCGAAACGGGTCTAATGGTGTAAGTGTGTGAGGTTAGTGACTTGAGTGGAGTTGGTCTCACACAAGAAACATTGTGCCCTTTCGTGTTGAAGAAAAGCTACATCCACATGCTGTGCTGTGTCCCTATAGCTAACATGTACTTGGTACTGGAGCTGATGCCAGAGCCTTGCATTTCAAGGATAGCTGAAAATTGCCTTGGCGATGGAAGTATCTCTGAACATGGAGTTCGTTGCATTTCAATGGAGCAGTTGCAGCTTTGCTTTGTGTGGAATTCTCATAAAGCTCAATTCAATACAGTGCGTTTTATAGCAAATATGCTCAGTGTTACGAAACAGGGTTTTCGTGCGAAACGGGTCTAATGGTGATGGTGTGTGAGGTTAGTGACCTGAGTGGAGTTGGTCTCACACAAGAAACTCTCTGCCCATTGATGTTGAGTAAAAGCCTCATCCACATGCTGTGTTGTGTCCATATAGCTACCATGTATTTAAAGCGGAAGTTGATGGAAGAGACCTGCATTTCAAGGCTAGCTGAAAATTGCCTTGGCGATGAAGGTATCTCTGAACGTGGAGTTCATTGCATTTCAATGGAGCAGTTACTGCTTTGCTTTGTCTGGAATCATATGAAACTCAATTTTCACACAGTGTGTTTCATGGCAAATACGCTCAGAGTTACAAAGCAGGGTTTTCGTGCGAAACGGGTCTAATGGTGATGGTGTGTGAGATTAGTGTTGTGAGTGGAGTTGGTCTCACACAAGAAACTCTCTGCCCATTGATGTTGAGTAAAAGCCTCATGCACATGCTGTGTTGTGTCCGTATAGCTAGCATGCATTTAAAGCTGAAGTTGATGGAAGAGACCTGCATTTCAAGGCTAGCTGAAAATTGCCTTGGCGATGGAAGTATCTCTGAACATGGAGTTCGTTGCATTTCAATGGAGCAGTTGCAGCTTTGCTTTGTGTGGAATTCTCATAAAGCTCAATTTCAACACAGTGCGTTTTATGGCAAATATGCTCAGTGTTACGAAATAGGGTTTTCGTGCGAAACGGGTCTAATGGTGATGGTGTGTGAGGTTAGTGACCTGAGTGGAGTTGGTCTCACACAAGAAACTCTCTGCCCATGGATGTTGAGTAAAAGCCTCATCCACATGCTGTGTTGTGTCCGTATAGCTACCATGTATATAAAGCTGAAGTTGATGGAAGAGACCTGCATTTCAAGGCTAGCTGAAAATTGCCTTGGCGATGAAGGTATCTCTGAACGTGGAGTTCATTGCATTTCAATGGAGCAGTTACTGCTTTGCCTTGTCTGGAATCGTATAAAGCTCAATTTTCACACAGTGCGTTTTATGGCAAATACGCACAGAGTTACAAAGCAGGGTTTTCGTGCGAAACGGGTCTAATGGTGATGGTGTGTGAGATTAGTGTCGTGAGTGGAGTTGGTCTCACACAAGAAACATTGTGCCCTTTTGTGTTGAGTAAAAGCCTCATCCACATGCTGTGTTGTGTCCCTATAGCTACCATGTACTTGGTGCTGGAGCTGATGCCAGAGCCTTGCATTTCAAGGCTAGCTGAAAATTGCCTTGGCGATGAAGGTATCTCTGAACGTGGAGTTCATTGCATTTCAATGGAGCAGTTACTGCTTTGCTTTGTCTGGAATCGTATAAAGCTCAATTTTCACACCGTGCGTTTTATGGCAAATACGCACAGAGTTACAAAGCAGGGTTTTCGTGCGAAACGGGTCTAATTGTGATGGTGTGTGAGATTAGTGTCGTGAGTGGAGTTGCTCTCACAAAAGAAACTCTCTGCCCATTGATGTTGAGTAAAAGCCTCATCCACATGCTGTGTTGTGTCAATATAGCTAACATGCATTTAAAGCTGAAGTTGAAGGAAGAGACCTGCATTTCAAGGCTAGCTGAAAATTGCCTTGGCGATGGAAGTATCTCTGAACGTGGAGTTCGTTGCATTTCAATGGAGCAGTTACAGCTTTGCTTTGTGTGGAATTCTCATAAAGCTTAATTTCAAAACAGTGCGTTTTATGACAAATATGCACAGTGTGACCAAAAGGGTTTTCGTGCGAAACGGGTCTAATGGTGTAAGTGTGTGAGGTTAGCGACTTGAGTGGAGTTGTTCTCACACAAGAAACGTTGTGCCCTTTCGTGTTGAGTGAACGCCTCATCCACATGCTGTGCTGTGTCCCTATAGCTAACATGTAATTGGTGCTGTAGCTGATGCCAGAGACTTGCATTTCAAGGCTAGCTGAAAATTGCCTTGGTGATGGAAGCATCTCTGAACATGGATTTCGTTGCATTTCAATGGAGCAGTTGCAGCTTTGCTTTGTCTGGAATTCTCATAAAGCTCAATTTCAACACAGTGCGTTTTATGGCAAATATGCTCAGTGTTACGAAACAGGGTTTTCGTGCGAAACGGGTCTAAAGGTGTAAGTGTATGAGATTAGTGTCGTGAGTGGAGTTGCTCTCACACAAGAAACATTGTGCCATTTAGTGTTGAGTAAAAGCCTCATCCACATGCTGTGTTGTGTCCCTATAGCTACCATGTACTTGGTGCTGGAGCAGATGCCAGAGCCTTGCATTTCAAGGCCAGCTGAAAATTGCCTTGGCGATGAAGGTATCTCTGAACGTGGAGTTCGTTGCATTTCAATGGAGCAGTTACTGCTTTGCTTTTTGTGGAATTCTCATAAAGCTCAATTTCAACACAGTGCGTTTTATGCCAAATACGCACAGAGATACAAAGCAGGGTTTTCGTGCGAAACGGGTCTAATGGTGATGGTGTGTGAGGTTAGTGACTTGATTGGAGTTGGTCTCACACAAGAAACATTGTGCCCTTTCGTGTTGAAGAAAAGCTACATCCACATGTTGTGCTGTGTCCCTATAGCTAACATGTACTTGGTGCTGGAGCTGATGCCAGAGCCTTGCATTTCAAGGCTAGCTGAAAATTGCCTCGGCGATGAAGGTATCTCTGAACGTGGAGTTCATTGTATTTCAATGGAGCAGTTACAGCTTTGCTTTGTCTGGAATTCTCATAAAGCTCAAATTCAAAACAGTGCCTTTTATGACTAATATGCACAGTGTGACCAAAAGGGTTTTCGTGCGAAACGGGTCTAATGGTGATGGTGTGTGAGGTTAGCGACTTGAGTGGAGTTGGTCTCACACAAGAAACATTGTGCCTTTCGTTTTGAGTAACAGCCTCATGCACATGCTGTGCTGTGTCCCTATAGCTAACATGTACTTGGTGCTGCAGCAGATGCCAGAGCCTTGCATTTCAAGGCTTGCTGAAAATTGCCTCGGCGATGGAAGTATCTCTGAACATGGAGTTCGTTGCATTTCAATTGAGCAGTTGCAGCTTTGCTTTGTCTGGAATTCTCATAAAGCTCAATTTCAACACAGTGCGTTTTATGGCAAATATGCTCAGTGTTACGAAATAGGGTTTTCGTGCGAAACGGGTCTAATGGTGATGGTGTGTGAGGTTAGTGACCTGAGTGGAGTTGGTCTCAATCAAGAAACTCTCTGCCCATTGATGTTGAGTAAAAGCCTCATTCACATGCTGTTTAGTCCGTATAGCGAACATGTATTTAAAGCCGAAGTTGATGTAAGAGCCTTCCATTTCAAAGCTAACTGAAAATTGCCTTGGTGATGAAGTGTTCTCTGAACGTGGAGTTGGTTGCACTTCAAAGGAGCAGTTACACCTTTGCTTTGTGGTGTATACGCAATAAACCAGTTTTCACTGCAATGTGTTCTATGACCATTACACACACTGTGACGAAACTGTTTTTTCGTGCGAAACGGGTGTAATGGTGATGGTGTGTGAGGTTAGTGACCTGAGTGGAGTTGGTCACACACAAGAAACATTGTGCCCTTTTGTGTTGAATAAAGCCTCATCCACATGCTGTGTTGTGTCCCTATAGTTAACATGTACTTGGTGCTGGAGCTGATGCCAGAGCCTTGCATTTCAAGGCTAGCTGAAAATTGCCTTGGCGATGAAGGTATCTCTGAACGTGGAGTTCATTGTATTTCAATGGAGCAGTTACAGCTTTGCTTTTTGTGGAATTCTCATAAAGCTCAATTTCAACACAGTGCGTTTTATGCCAAATACGCACAGAGTTACAAAGCAGGGTTTTTGTGCGAAACGAGTCTAATGGTGATGGTGTGTGAGGTTAGTGACTTGATTGGAGTTGGTCTCACACAAGAAACATTGTGCCCTTTCGTGTTGAAGAAAAGCTACATCCACATGCTGTGCTGTGTCCCTATAGCTCACATGTACTTGGTGCTGGAGCTGATGTCAGAGCCTTGCATTTCAAGGCTAGCTGAAAATTGCCTTGGCGATGGAAGTATCTCTGAACATGGATTTCGTTACATTTCAATGGAGCAGTTGCAGCTTTGCTTTGTCTGCAATTCTCATAAAGCTCAATTTCAACACAGTGCATTTTATGGCAAATATGCTCAGTGTTACGAAACAGGGTTTTCGTGCGAAACGGGTCTAATGGTGATGGTGTGTGAGATTAGTGTCGTGAGTGGAGTTGGTCTCACACAAGAAACATTGTGCCCTTTTGTGTTGAGTAAAAGCCTCATCCACATGCTGTGTTGTGTCCCTATAGCTAACATGTACTTGGTGCTGGAGCTGATGCCAGAGCCTTGCATTTCAAGGCTAGCTGAAAATTGCCTTGGCGATGAAGGTATCTCTGAACGTGGAGTTCATTGCATTTCAATGGAGCAGTTACAGCTTTGCTTTTTGTGGAATTCTCATAAAGCTCAATTTCAACACAGTGCGTTTTATGCCAAATACGCACAGTGTGAACACACAGGGTTTTCGTGCGAAACGGATCTAAAGGTGATGGTGTGTGAGATTAGTGTCGTGAGTGGAGTTGGTCTCACACAAGAAATATTGTGCCCTTTCGTGTTGAAGAAAAGCTACATCCACATGCTGTGTTGTGTCCCTATAGCTTGCATGTACTTAGTGCTGGAGCTGATGCCATTGCCTTGCATTTCAAGGCTAGCTGAAAATTGCCTTGGCGATGAAGGTATCTCTGAACGTGGAGTTCATTGCATTTCAATGGAGCAGTTACTGCTTTGCTTTGTCTGGAATCGTATAAAGCTCGATTTTCACACAGTGCGTTTTAAGGCAAATACGCACATAGTTACAAAGCAGGGTTTTCGTGCGAAACGGGTCTAATGGTGATGGTGTGTGAGATTAGTGACCTGAGTGGACTTGGTCTCACACAAGAAACTCTCTGCCCATGGATGTTGAGTAAAAGCCTCATCCACATGCTGTGTTGTGTCCGTATAGCTACCATGTATTTAAAGCTGAAGTTGATGGAAGAGACCTGCATTTCAAGGCTAGCTGAAAATTGCCTTGGCGATGAAGGTATCTCTGAACGTGGAGTTCATTGCATTTCAATGGAGCAGTTACTGCTTTGCTTTGTCTGGAATCATATGAAGCTCAATTTTCACACAGTGCGTTTCATGGCAAATACGCACAGAGTTACAAAGCAGGGTTTTCGTGCGAAACGGGTCTAATGGTGATGGTGTGTGAGATTAGTGACCTGAGTGGAGTTGGTCTCACACAAGAAACTCTCTGCCCATGGATGTTGAGTAAAAGCCTCATCCACATGCTGTGTTGTGTCCCTATACCTAACATATACTTGGTGCTGGAGCTGATGCCAGAGCCTTGCATTTCAAGGCTAGCTGAAAATTGCCTTGGCGATGAAGGTATCTCTGAACGTGGAGTTCGTTGCATTTCAATGGAGCAGTTACAGCTTTGCTTTGTCTGGAATTCTCATAAAGCTCAATATAACACAGTGCGTTTTATGACAAATATGCACAGTGTGACCAAACAGGGTTTTCGTGCGAAACGGGTCTAATGGTGATGGTGTGTGAGATTAGTGACCTGAGTGGAGTTGGTCTCACACAAGAAACTCTCTGCCCATTGATGTTGAGTAAAAGCCTCATCCACATGCTGTGCTGTGTCCGTATAGCTTGCATGTACTTGGTGCTGGAGCTGATGCCAGAGCCTTGCATTTCAAGGCTAGCTGAAAATTGCCTTGGCGATGAAGGTATCTCTGAACGTGGAGTTCATTGCATTTCAATGGAGCAGTTACGGCTTTGCTTTGTCTGGAATCGTATAAAGCTCAATTTTCACACAGTGCGTTTTATGGCAAATACGCACAGAGTTACAAAGCAGGGTTTTCGTGCGAAACGGGTCTAATGGTGATGGTGTGTGAGATTAGTGTCGTGAGTGGAGTTGGTCTCACACAAGAAACATTGTGCCCTTTCGTGTTGAGTAAAAGCCTCATCCACATGCTGTGCTGTGTCCCTATAGCTAACATGTACTTTGTGCTGGAGCTGATGCCAGAGCCTTGCATTTCAAGGCTAGCTGAAAATTGCCTTGGCGATGGAAGTATCTCTGAACATGGAGTTCGTTGCATTTCAATGGAGCAGTTGCAGCTTTGCTTTGTGTGGAATTCTCATAAAGCTCAATTTCAACACAGTGCGTTTTATGGCAAATATGCTCAGTGTTACGAAACAGGGTTTTCGTGCGAAACGGGTCTAATGGTGATGGTGTGTGAGATTAGTGACTTGAGTGGAGTTGGTCTCACACAAGAAACTCTCTGCCCATTGATGTTGAGTAAAGGCCTCATCCACATGCTGTGTTGTGTTCGTATAGCGAACATGTATTTAAAGCCGAAGTTGATGTAAGAGCCTTCCATTTTAAAGCAATCTGAAAATTGCCTTGGTGATGAAGTGTTCCCTGAACGTGGAGTTGGTTGCACTTCAATGGAGCAGTTACAGCTTTGCTTTGTGGTGTATACGCAATAAACCGGTTTTCACTGCAATGCGTTCTATGACCATTACACACACTGTGATGAAACTGTTTTTTCGTGCGAAACGGGTCTAATGGTGATGGTGTGTGAGATTAGTGTCGTGAGTGGAGTTGGTCTCACACAAGAAACATTGTGCCCTTTCGTGTTGAAGAAAAGCTACATCCACATGCTGTGCTGTGTCCCTATATCTTGCATGTACTTAGTGCTGGAGCTGATGCCATTGCCTTGCATTTCAAGGCTAGCTGAAAATTGCCTTGGCGATGAAGGGTTCTCTGAACGTGGAGTTCATTGCATTTCAATGGAGCATTTACAGCTTTGCTTTGTGTGGAATTCTCATAAAGCTCAATATAACACAGTGCGTTTTATGACAAATATGCACAGTGTGACCAAACAGGGTTTTCGTGCGAAACGGGTCTAATGGTGATGGTGTGTGAGATTAGTGACCTGAGTGGAGTTGGTCTCACACAAGAAACTCTCTGCCCATTGATGTTGAGTAAAAGCCTCATCCACATGCTGTGCTGTGTCCGTATAGCTTGCATGTACTTGGTGCTGGAGCTGATGCCAGAGCCTTGCATTTCAAGGCTAGCTGAAAATTGCCTTGGCGATGAAGGTATCTCTGAACGTGGAGTTCATTGCATTTCAATGGAGCAGTTACGGCTTTGCTTTGTCTGGAATCGTATAAAGCTCAATTTTCACACAGTGCGTTTTATGGCAAATACGCACAGAGTTACAAAGCAGGGTTTTCGTGCGAAACGGGTCTAATGGTGATGGTGTGTGAGATTAGTGTCGTGAGTGGAGTTGGTCTCACACAAGAAACATTGTGCCCTTTCGTGTTGAGTAAAAGCCTCATCCACATGCTGTGCTGTGTCCCTATAGCTAACATGTACTTGGTGCTGGAGCTGATGCCAGAGCCTTGCATTTCAAGGCTAGCTGAAAATTGCCTTGGCGATGGAAGTATCTCTGAACATGGAGTTCGTTGCATTTCAATGGAGCAGTTGCAGCTTTGCTTTGTGTGGAATTCTCATAAAGCTCAATTTCAACACAGTGCGTTTTATGGCAAATATGCTCAGTGTTACGAAACAGGGTTTTCGTGCGAAACGGGTCTAATGGTGATGGTGTGTGAGATTAGTGACCTGAGTGGAGTTGGTCTCACACAAGAAACTCTCTGCCCATTGATGTTGAGTAAAGGCCTCATCCACATGCTGTGTTGTGTTCGTATAGCGAACATGTATTTAAAGCCGAAGTTGATGTAAGAGCCTTCCATTTTAAAGCAATCTGAAAATTGCCTTGGTGATGAAGTGTTCCCTGAACGTGGAGTTGGTTGCACTTCAATGGAGCAGTTACAGCTTTGCTTTGTGGTGTATACGCAATAAACCGGTTTTCACTGCAATGCGTTCTATGACCATTACACACACTGTGATGAAACTGTTTTTTCGTGCGAAACGGGTCTAATGGTGATGGTGTGTGAGATTAGTGTCGTGAGTGGAGTTGGTCTCACACAAGAAACATTGTGCCCTTTCGTGTTGAAGAAAAGCTACATCCACATGCTGTGCTGTGTCCCTATATCTTGCATGTACTTAGTGCTGGAGCTGATGCCATTGCCTTGCATTTCAAGGCTAGCTGAAAATTGCCTTGGCGATGAAGGGTTCTCTGAACGTGGAGTTCATTGCATTTCAATGGAGCATTTACAGCTTTGCTTTGTGTGGAATTCTCATAAAGCTCAATTTCACAACAGTGCGTTATACGCCAAATACGCACAATGTGAACAAACAGGGTTTTCGTGCGAAACGGGTCTAATGGTGTAAGTGTGTGAGGTTAGTGACTTGAGTGGAGTTGGTCTCACACAAGAAACATTGTGCCTTTCGTGTTGAGTAACAGCCTCATCCACATGCTGTGCTGTGTCCCTATAACTAACATGTACTTGGTGCTGGAGCTGATGCCAGAGCCTTGCATTTCAAGGATAGCTGAAAATTGCCTTGGCGATGGAAGTATCTCTGAACATGGAGTTCGTTGCATTTCAATGGAGCAGTTGCAGCTTTGCTTTGTGTGGAATTCTCATAAAGCTCAATTCAATACAGTGCGTTTTATAGCAAATATGCTCAGTGTTACGAAATAGGGTTTTCGTACGAAACGGGTCTAATGGTGATGGTGTGTGAGGTTAGTGACCTGAGTGGAGTTGGTCTCACACAAGAAACTCTCTGCCCATTGATGTTGAGTAAAAGCCTCATCCACATGCTGTGTTGTGTCCCTATAGCTAACATGTACTTGGTGCTGGAGCAGATGCCAGAGCCTTGCATTTCAAGGCTAGCTGAAAATTGCCTTGGCGATGAAGGTATCTCTGAACGTGGAGTTCATTGCATTTCAATGGAGCAGTTACAGCTTTGCTTTGGAATTCTCATAAAGCTCAAATTCAAAACAGTGCCTTTTATGACTAATATGCACAGTGTGACCAAAAGGGTTTTCGTGCGAAACGGGTCTAATGGTGATGGTGTGTGAGGTTAGCGACTTGAGTGGAGTTGGTCTCACACAAGAAACATTGTACCCTTTCGTGTTGAAGAAAAGCTACATCCACATGCTGTGCTGTGTCCCTATAGCTAACATGTACTTGGTACTGGAGCTGATGTCATTGCCTTGCATTTCAAGGCTAGCTGAAAATTGCCTTGGCGATGAAGGTATCTCTGAACGTGGAGTTCATTGCATTTCAATGGAGCAGTTACAGCTTTGCTTTGTCTGGAATCGTATAAAGCTCGATTTTCACACAGTGCGTTTTATGGCAAATACGCACATAGTTACAAAGCAGGGTTTTCGTGCGAAACGGGTCTAATGGTGATGGTGTGTGAGGTTAGCGACTTGAGTGGAGTTGGTCTCACACAAGAAACATTGTGCCTTTCGTTTTGAGTAACAGCCTCATCCACATGCTGTGCTGTGTCCCTATAGCTAACATGTACTTGGTGCTGGAGCAGATGCCAGAGCCTTGCATTTCAAGGCTAGCTGAAAATTGCCTTGGCGATGGAAGCATTTCTGAACATGGATTTCGTTGCATTTCAATGGAGCAGTTGCAGCTTTGCTTTGTGTGGAATTCTCATAAAGCTCAATTTCAACACAGTGCGTTTTATGGCAAATATGCTCAGTGTTACGAAACAGGGTTTTCGTGCGAAACGGGTCTAATGGTGATGGTGTGTGAGGTTAGTGACCTGAGTGGAGTTGGTCTCACACAAGAAACTCTCTGCCCATTGATGTTGAGTAAAAGCCTCATCCACATGCTGTGTTGTGTCCGTATAGCTTGCATGTACTTGGTGCTGGAGCTGATGCCAGAGCCTTGCATTTCAAGGCTAGCTGAAAATTGCCTTGGCGATGAAGGTATCTCTGAACGTGGAGTTCGTTGCATTTCAATGGAGCAGTTACAGCTTTGCATTGTCTGGAATTCTCATAAAGCTCAATATAACGCAGTGCGTTTTATGACAAATATGCACAGTGTGACCAAACAGGGTTTTCGTGCGAAACGAGTCTAATGGTGTAGGTGTGTGAGATTAGTGACCTGAGTGGAGTTGGTCTCACACAAGAAACTCTCTGCCCATTGATGTTGAGTAACAGCCTCATCCACATGCTGTGCTGTGTCCCTATAGCTAACATGTACTTGGTGCTGGAGCAGATGCCAGAGCCTTGCATTTCAAGGCTAGCTGAAAATTGCCTTGGCGATGGAAGCATCTCTGAACATGGAGTTCGTTGCATTTCAATGGAGCAGTTGCAGCTTTGCTTTGTGTGGAATTCTCATAAAGCTCAATTTCAACACAGTGCGTTTTATGGCAAATATGCTCAGTGTTACGAAATAGGGTTTTCGTGCGAAACGGGTCTAATGGTGATGGTGTGTGAGGTTAGTGACCTGAGTGGAGTTGGTCTCACACAAGAAACTCTCTGCCCATTGATGTTGAGTAAAAGCCTCATCCACATGCTGTGTTGTGTCCGTATAGCTACCATGTATTTAAAGCTGAAGTTGATGGAAGAGACCTGCATTTCAAGGCTAGCTGAAAATTGCCTTGGCGATGAAGGTATCTCTGAACGTGGAGTTCATTGCATTTCAATGGAGCAGTTACTGCTTTGCCTTGTCTGGAATCGTATAAAGCTCAATTTTCACACAGTGCGTTTTATGGCAAATACGCACAGAGTTACAAAGCAGGGTTTTTTGCGAAACGGGTCTAATGGTGATGGTGTGTGAGGTTAGTGACCTGAGTGGAGTTGGTCTCACACAAGAAACTCTCTGCCCATTGATGTTGAGTAAAGGCCTCATCCACATGCTGTGTTGTGTTCGTATAGCGAACATGTATTTAAAGCCGAAGTTGATGTAAGAGCCTTCCATTTTAAAGCAATCTGAAAATTGCCTTGGTGATGAAGTGTTCCCTGAACGTGGAGTTGGTTGCACTTCAATGGAGCAGTTACAGCTTTGCTTTGTGGTGTATACGCAATAAACCGGTTTTCACTGCAATGCGTTCTATGACCATTACACACACTGTGACGAAACTGTTTTTTCGTGCGAAACGGGTCTAATGGTGATGGTGTGTGAGATTAGTGTCGTGAGTGGAGTTGGTCTCACACAAGAAACATTGTGCCCTTTCGTGTTGAAGAAAAGCTACATCCACATGCTGTGCTGTGTCCCTATATCTTGCAAGCACTTAGTGCTGGAGCTGATGCCATTGCCTTGCATTTCAAGGCTAGCTGAAAATTGCCTTGGCGATGAAGGTATCTCTGAACGTGGAGTTCATTGCATTTCAATGGAGCAGTTACAGCTTTGCTTTGTCTGGAATTCTCATAAAGATCAATTTCACAACAGTGCGTTATACGCCAAATATGCACAATGTGAACAAACAGGGTTTTCGTGCGAAACGGGTCTAATGGTGTAAGTGTGTGAGGTTAGTGACTTGAGTGGAGTTAGTCTCACACAAGAAACATTGTGCCTTTCGTGTTGAGTAACAGCCTCATCCACATGCTGTGCTGTGTCCCTATAACTAACATGTACTTGGTGCTGGAGCTGATGCCAGAGCCTTGCATTTCAAGGATAGCTGAAAATTGCCTTGGCGATGGAAGTATCTCTGAACATGGAGTTCGTTGCATTTCAATGGAGCAGTTGCAGCTTTGCTTTGTGTGGAATTCTCATAAAGCTCAATTCAATACAGTGCGTTTTATAGCAAATATGCTCAGTGTTACGAAACAGGGTTTTCGTACGAAACGGGTCTAATGGTGATGGTGTGTGAGGTTAGTGACCTGAGTGGAGTTGGTCTCACACAAGAAACTCTCTGCCCATTGATGTTGAGTAAAAGCCTCATCCACATGCTGTGTTGTGTCCATATAGCTACCATGTATTTAAAGCGGAAGTTGATGAAAGAGACCTGCATTTCAAGGCTAGCTGAAAATTGCCTTGGCGATGAAGGTATCTCTGAACGTGGAGTTCATTGCATTTCAATGGAGCAGTTACTGCTTTGCTTTGTCTGGAATCATATGAAACTCAATTTTCACACAGTGTGTTTCATGGCAAATACGCTCAGAGTTACAAAGCAGGGTTTTCGTGCGAAACGGGTCTAATGGTGATGGTGTGTGAGGTTAGTGACCTGAGTGGAGTTGGTCTCACACAAGAAACTCTCTGCCCATTGATGTTGAGTAAAAGCCTCATCCACATGCTGTGTTGTGTCCCTATAGCTAACATATACTTGGTGCTGGAGCTGATGCCAGAGCCTTGCATTTCAAGGCTAGCTGAAAATTGCCTTGGCGATGAAGGTATCTCTGAACGTGGAGTTCGTTGCATTTCAATGGAGCAGTTACAGCTTTGCTTTGTCTGGAATTCTCATAAAGCTCAATATAACACAGTGCGTTTTATGACAAATATGCACAATGTGACCAAACAGGGTTTTCGTGCGAAACGGGTCTAATGGTGTAGGTGTGTGAGATTAGTGACCTGAGTGGAGTTGGTCTCACACAAGAAACTCTCTGCCCATTGATGTTGAGTAAAAGCCTCATCCACATGCTGTGTTGTGTCCGTATAGCTTGCATGTACTTGGTGCTGGAGCAGATGCCACAGCCTTGCATTTCAAGGCTAGCTGAAAATTGCCTTGGCGATGAAGGTATCTCTGAACGTGGAGTTCATTGCATTTCAATGGAGCAGTTACAGCTTTGCTTTGTCTGGAATCGTATAAAGTTCAATTTTACACAGTGCGTTTTATGACAAATACGCACAGAGTTACAAAGCAGGGTTTTCGTACGAAACGGGTCTAATGGTGATGGTGTGTGAGGTTAGTGACTTGAGTGGAGTTGGTCTCACACAAGAAACATTGTGCCCTTTCGTGTTGAAGAAAAGCTACATCCACATGCTGTGCTGTGTCCCTATAGCTAACATGTACTTGGTACTGGAGCTGATGTCATTGCCTTGCATTTCAAGGCTAGCTGAAAATTGCCTTGGCGATGAAGGTATCTCTGAACGTGGAGTTCATTGCATTTCAATGGAGCAGTTACAGGTTTGCTTTGTCTGGAATCGTATAAAGCTCGATTTTCACACAGTGCGTTTTATGGCAAATACGCACATAGTTACAAAGCAGGGTTTTCTTGCGAAACGGGTCTAATGGTGATGGTGTGTGAGGTTAGTGACCTGAGTGGAGTTGGTCTCACACAAGAAACTCTCTGCCCATGGATGTTGAGTAAAAGCCTCATCCTCATGCTGTGTTGTGTCCATATAGCTACCATGTATTTAAAGCTGAAGTTGATGGAAGAGACCTGCATTTCAAGGCTAGCTGAAAATTGCCTTGGCGATGAAGGTATCTCTGAACGTGGAGTTCATTGCATTTCAATGGAGCAGTTACTGCTTTGCTTTGTCTGGAATCGTATAAAGTTCAATTTTACACAGTGCGATTTATGACAAATACGCACAGAGTTACAAAGCAGGGTTTTCGTACGAAACGGGTCTAATGGTGATGGTGTGTGAGGTTAGTGACTTGAGTGGAGTTGGTCTCACACAAGAAACATTGTGCCCTTTCGTGTTGAAGAAAAGCTACATCCACATGCTGTGCTGTGTCCCTATAGCTAACATGTACTTGGTACTGGAGCTGATGTCATTGCCTTGCATTTCAAGGCTAGCTGAAAATTGCCTTGGCGATGGAAGTATCTCTGAACATGGATTTCGTTGCATTTCAATGGAGCAGTTGCAGCTTTGCTTTGTGTGTTATTCTCATAAAGCTCAATTTCAACACAGTGCGTTTTATGTCAAATATGCTCAGTGTTACGAAACAGGGTTTTCGTGCGAAACGGGTCTAATGGTGATTTTGTGTGAGGTTAGTGACCTGAGTGGAGTTGGTCTCACACAAGAAACTCTCTGCCCATTGATGTTGAGTAAAAGCCTCATCCACATGCTGTGTTGTGTCCGTATAGCTTGCATGTACTTGGTGCTGGAGCTGATGCCAGAGCCTTGCATTTCAAGGCTAGCTGAAAATTGCCTTGGCGATGAAGGTATCTCTGAACGTGGAGTTCGTTGCATTTCAATGGAGCAGTTACAGCTTTGCTTTTTGTGGAATTCTCATAAAGCTCAATATAACACAGTGCGTTTTATGACAAATATGCACAGTGTGACCAAACAGGGTTTTCGTGCGAAACGGGTCTAATGGTGTAGGTGTGTGAGATTAGTGACCTGAGTGGAGTTGGTCTCACACAAGAAACTCTCTGCCCATTGATGTTGAGTAAAAGCCTCATCCACATGCTGTGTTGTGTCCGTATAGCTTGCATGTACTTGGTGCTGGAGCTGATGCCAGAGCCTTGCATTTCAAGGCTAGCTGAAAATTGCCTTGGCGATGAAGGTATCTCTGAACGTGGAGTTCGTTGCATTTCAATGGAGCAGTTACAGCTTTGCTTTGTCTGGAATCGTATAAAGCTCGATTTTCACACAGTGCGTTTTATGACAAATATGCACAATGTGACCAAACAGGGTTTTCGTGCGAAACGGGTCTAATGGTGTAGGTGTGTGAGATTAGTGACCTGAGTGGAGTTGGTCTCACACAAGAAACTCTCTGCCCATTGATGTTGAGTAAAAGCCTCATCCACATGCTGTGTTGTGTCCATATAGCTTGCATGTACTTGGTGCTGGAGCAGATGCCAGAGCCTTGCATTTCAAGGCTAGCTGAAAATTGCCTTGGCGATGAAGGTATCTCTGAACGTGGAGTTCATTGCATTTCAATGGAGCAGTTACAGCTTTGCTTTGTCTGGAATCGTATAAAGTTCAATTTTACACAGTGCGTTTTATGACAAATACGCACAGAGTTACAAAGCAGGGTTTTCGTACGAAACGGGTCTAATGGTGATGGTGTGTGAGGTTAGTGACTTGAGTGGAGTTGGTCTCACACAAGAAACATTGTGCCCTTTCGTGTTGAAGAAAAGCTACATCCACATGCTGTGCTGTGTCCCTATAGCTAACATGTACTTGGTACTGGAGCTGATGTCATTGCCTTGCATTTCAAGGCTAGCTGAAAATTGCCTTGGCGATGAAGGTATCTCTGAACGTGGAGTTCATTGCATTTCAATGGAGCAGTTACAGCTTTGCTTTGTCTGGAATCGTATAAAGCTCGATTTTCACACAGTGCGTTTTATGGCAAATACGCACATAGTTACAAAGCAGGGTTTTCGTGCGAAACGGGTCTAATGGTGATGGTGTGTGAGGTTAGCGACTTGAGTGGAGTTGGTCTCACACAAGAAACATTGTGCCTTTCGTTTTGAGTAACAGCCTCATCCACATGCTGTGCTGTGTCCCTATAGCTAACATGTACTTGGTGCTGGAGCAGATGCCAGAGCCTTGCATTTCAAGGATAGCTGAAAATTGCCTTGGCGATGGAAGCATCTCTGAACATGAATTTCGTTGCATTTCAATGGAGCAGTTGCAGCTTTGCTTTGTGTGTTATTCTCATAAAGCTCAATTTCAACACAGTGCGTTTTATGGCAAATATGCTCAGTGTTACGAAACAGGGTTTTCGTGCGAAACGGGTCTAATGGTGATGGTGTGTGAGGTTAGTGACCTGAGTGGAGTTGGTCTCACACAAGAAACTCTCTGCCCATTGATGTTGAGTAAAAGCCTCATCCACATGCTGTGTTGTGTCCGTATAGCTACCATGTATTTAAAGCTGAAGTTGATGCAAAAGACCTGCATTTCAAGGCTAGCTGAAAATTGCCTTGGCGATGAAGGTATCTCTGAACGTGGAGTTCGTTGCATTTCAATGGAGCAGTTACAGCTTTGCTTTGTCTGGAATTCTCATAAAGCTCAATATAACACAGTGCGTTTTATGACAAATATGCACAGTGTGACCAAACAGGGTTTTCGTGCGAAACGGGTCTAATGGTGTAGGTGTGTGAGATTAGTGACCTGAGTGGAGTTGGTCTCACACAAGAAACTCTCTGCCCATTGATGTTGAGTAAAAGCCTCATCCACATGCTGTGTTGTGTCCGTATAGCTTGCATGTACTTGGTGCTGGAGCTGATGCCAGAGCCTTGCATTTCAAGGCTAGCTGAAAATTGCCTTGGCGATGAAGGTATCTCTGAACGTGGAGTTCATTGCATTTCAATGGAGCAGTTACAGCTTTGCTTTGTCTGGAATCGTATAAAGCTCAATTTTCACACAGTGCGTTTTATGGCAAATACGCACACAGTTACAAAGCAGGGTTTTCGTGCGAAACGGGTCTAATGGTGATGGTGTGTGAGGTTAGTGACCTGAGTGGAGTTGGTCTCACACAAGAAACTCTCTGCCCATGGATGTTGAGTAAAAGCCTCATCCTCATGCTGTGTTGTGTCCATATAGCTACCATGTATTTAAAGCTGAAGTTGATGGAAGAGACCTGCATTTCAAGGCTAGCTGAAAATTGCCTTGGCGATGAAGGTATCTCTGAACGTGGAGTTCATTGCATTTCAATGGAGCAGTTACTGCTTTGCTTTGTCTGGAATCGTATAAAGTTCAATTTTACACAGTGCGATTTATGACAAATACGCACAGAGTTACAAAGCAGGGTTTTCGTACGAAACGGGTCTAATGGTGATGGTGTGTGAGGTTAGTGACTTGAGTGGAGTTGGTCTCACACAAGAAACATTGTGCCCTTTCGTGTTGAAGAAAAGCTACATCCACATGCTGTGCTGTGTCCCTATAGCTAACATGTACTTGGTACTGGAGCTGATGTCATTGCCTTGCATTTCAAGGCTAGCTGAAAATTGCCTTGGCGATGGAAGTATCTCTGAACATGGATTTCGTTGCATTTCAATGGAGCAGTTGCAGCTTTGCTTTGTGTGTTATTCTCATAAAGCTCAATTTCAACACAGTGCGTTTTATGTCAAATATGCTCAGTGTTACGAAACAGGGTTTTCGTGCGAAACGGGTCTAATGGTGATTTTGTGTGAGGTTAGTGACCTGAGTGGAGTTGGTCTCACACAAGAAACTCTCTGCCCATTGATGTTGAGTAAAAGCCTCATCCACATGCTGTGTTGTGTCCGTATAGCTTGCATGTACTTGGTGCTGGAGCTGATGCCAGAGCCTTGCATTTCAAGGCTAGCTGAAAATTGCCTTGGCGATGAAGGTATCTCTGAACGTGGAGTTCGTTGCATTTCAATGGAGCAGTTACAGCTTTGCTTTTTGTGGAATTCTCATAAAGCTCAATATAACACAGTGCGTTTTATGACAAATATGCACAGTGTGACCAAACAGGGTTTTCGTGCGAAACGGGTCTAATGGTGTAGGTGTGTGAGATTAGTGACCTGAGTGGAGTTGGTCTCACACAAGAAACTCTCTGCCCATTGATGTTGAGTAAAAGCCTCATCCACATGCTGTGTTGTGTCCGTATAGCTACCATGTATTTAAAGCTGAAGTTGATGCAAAAGACCTGCATTTCAAGGCTAGCTGAAAATTGCCTTGGCGATGAAGGTATCTCTGAACGTGGAGTTCGTTGCATTTCAATGGAGCAGTTACAGCTTTGCTTTGTCTGGAATTCTCATAAAGCTCAATATAACACAGTGCGTTTTATGACAAATATGCACAGTGTGACCAAACAGGGTTTTCGTGCGAAACGGGTCTAATGGTGTAGGTGTGTGAGATTAGTGACCTGAGTGGAGTTGGTCTCACACAAGAAACTCTCTGCCCATTGATGTTGAGTAAAAGCCTCATCCACATGCTGTGTTGTGTCCGTATAGCTTGCATGTACTTGGTGCTGGAGCTGATGCCAGAGCCTTGCATTTCAAGGCTAGCTGAAAATTGCCTTGGCGATGAAGGTATCTCTGAACGTGGAGTTCATTGCATTTCAATGGAGCAGTTACAGCTTTGCTTTGTCTGGAATCGTATAAAGCTCGATTTTCACACAGTGCGTTTTATGGCAAATACGCACATAGTTACAAAGCAGGGTTTTCGTGCGAAACGGGTCTAATGGTGATGGTGTGTGAGGTTAGCGACTTGAGTGGAGTTGGTCTCACACAAGAAACATTGTGCCTTTCGTTTTGAGTAACAGCCTCATCCACATGCTGTGCTGTGTCCCTATAGCTAACATGTACTTGGTGCTGGAGCAGATGCCAGAGCCTTGCATTTCAAGGATAGCTGAAAATTGCCTTGGCGATGGAAGCATCTCTGAACATGAATTTCGTTGCATTTCAATGGAGCAGTTGCAGCTTTGCTTTGTGTGTTATTCTCATAAAGCTCAATTTCAACACAGTGCGTTTTATGGCAAATATGCTCAGTGTTACGAAACAGGGTTTTCGTGCGAAACGGGTCTAATGGTGATGGTGTGTGAGGTTAGTGACCTGAGTGGAGTTGGTCTCACACAAGAAACTCTCTGCCCATTGATGTTGAGTAAAAGCCTCATCCACATGCTGTGTTGTGTCCGTATAGCTACCATGTATTTAAAGCTGAAGTTGATGCAAAAGACCTGCATTTCAAGGCTAGCTGAAAATTGCCTTGGCGATGAAGGTATCTCTGAACGTGGAGTTCGTTGCATTTCAATGGAGCAGTTACAGCTTTGCTTTGTCTGGAATTCTCATAAAGCTCAATATAACACAGTGCGTTTTATGACAAATATGCACAGTGTGACCAAACAGGGTTTTCGTGCGAAACGGGTCTAATGGTGTAGGTGTGTGAGATTAGTGACCTGAGTGGAGTTGGTCTCACACAAGAAACTCTCTGCCCATTGATGTTGAGTAAAAGCCTCATCCACATGCTGTGTTGTGTCCGTATAGCTTGCATGTACTTGGTGCTGGAGCTGATGCCAGAGCCTTGCATTTCAAGGCTAGCTGAAAATTGCCTTGGCGATGAAGGTATCTCTGAACGTGGAGTTCATTGCATTTCAATGGAGCAGTTACAGCTTTGCTTTGTCTGGAATCGTATAAAGCTCGATTTTCACACAGTGCGTTTTATGGCAAATACGCACACAGTTACAAAGCAGGGTTTTCGTGCGAAACGGGTCTAATGGTGATGGTGTGTGAGGTTAGTGACCTGAGTGGAGTTGGTCTCACACAAGAAACTCTCTGCCCATGGATGTTGAGTAAAAGCCTCATCCTCATGCTGTGTTGTGTCCATATAGCTACCATGTATTTAAAGCTGAAGTTGATGGAAGAGACCTGCATTTCAAGGCTAGCTGAAAATTGCCTTGGCGATGAAGGTATCTCTGAACGTGGAGTTCATTGCATTTCAATGGAGCAGTTACTGCTTTGCTTTGTCTGGAATCGTATAAAGTTCAATTTTACACAGTGCGATTTATGACAAATACGCACAGAGTTACAAAGCAGGGTTTTCGTACGAAACGGGTCTAATGGTGATGGTGTGTGAGGTTAGTGACTTGAGTGGAGTTGGTCTCACACAAGAAACATTGTGCCCTTTCGTGTTGAAGAAAAGCTACATCCACATGCTGTGCTGTGTCCCTATAGCTAACATGTACTTGGTACTGGAGCTGATGTCATTGCCTTGCATTTCAAGGCTAGCTGAAAATTGCCTTGGCGATGGAAGTATCTCTGAACATGGATTTCGTTGCATTTCAATGGAGCAGTTGCAGCTTTGCTTTGTGTGTTATTCTCATAAAGCTCAATTTCAACACAGTGCGTTTTATGTCAAATATGCTCAGTGTTACGAAACAGGGTTTTCGTGCGAAACGGGTCTAATGGTGATTTTGTGTGAGGTTAGTGACCTGAGTGGAGTTGGTCTCACACAAGAAACTCTCTGCCCATTGATGTTGAGTAAAAGCCTCATCCACATGCTGTGTTGTGTCCGTATAGCTTGCATGTACTTGGTGCTGGAGCTGATGCCAGAGCCTTGCATTTCAAGGCTAGCTGAAAATTGCCTTGGCGATGAAGGTATCTCTGAACGTGGAGTTCGTTGCATTTCAATGGAGCAGTTACAGCTTTGCTTTTTGTGGAATTCTCATAAAGCTCAATATAACACAGTGCGTTTTATGACAAATATGCACAGTGTGACCAAACAGGGTTTTCGTGCGAAACGGGTCTAATGGTGTAGGTGTGTGAGATTAGTGACCTGAGTGGAGTTGGTCTCACACAAGAAACTCTCTGCCCATTGATGTTGAGTAAAAGCCTCATCCACATGCTGTGTTGTGTCCGTATAGCTTGCATGTACTTGGTGCTGGAGCTGATGCCAGAGCCTTGCATTTCAAGGCTAGCTGAAAATTGCCTTGGCGATGAAGGTATCTCTGAACGTGGAGTTCGTTGCATTTCAATGGAGCAGTTACAGCTTTGCTTTGTCTGGAATCGTATAAAGCTCGATTTTCACACAGTGCGTTTTATGACAAATATGCACAATGTGACCAAACAGGGTTTTCGTGCGAAACGGGTCTAATGGTGTAGGTGTGTGAGATTAGTGACCTGAGTGGAGTTGGTCTCACACAAGAAACTCTCTGCCCATTGATGTTGAGTAAAAGCCTCATCCACATGCTGTGTTGTGTCCATATAGCTTGCATGTACTTGGTGCTGGAGCAGATGCCAGAGCCTTGCATTTCAAGGCTAGCTGAAAATTGCCTTGGCGATGAAGGTATCTCTGAACGTGGAGTTCATTGCATTTCAATGGAGCAGTTACAGCTTTGCTTTGTCTGGAATCGTATAAAGCTCAATTTTCACACAGTGCGTTTTATGGCAAATACGCACACAGTTACAAAGCAGGGTTTTCGTGCGAAACGGGTCTAATGGTGATGGTGTGTGAGGTTAGTGACCTGAGTGGAGTTGGTCTCACACAAGAAACTCTCTGCCCATTGATGTTGAGTAAAAGCCTCATCCACATGCTGTGTTGTGTCCGTATAGCTACCATGTATTTAAAGCTGAAGTTGATGCAAAAGACCTGCATTTCAAGGCTAGCTGAAAATTGCCTTGGCGATGAAGGTATCTCTGAACGTGGAGTTCGTTGCATTTCAATGGAGCAGTTACAGCTTTGCTTTGTCTGGAATTCTCATAAAGCTCAATATAACACAGTGCGTTTTATGACAAATATGCACAGTGTGACCAAACAGGGTTTTCGTGCGAAACGGGTCTAATGGTGTAGGTGTGTGAGATTAGTGACCTGAGTGGAGTTGGTCTCACACAAGAAACTCTCTGCCCATTGATGTTGAGTAAAAGCCTCATCCACATGCTGTGTTGTGTCCGTATAGCTTGCATGTACTTGGTGCTGGAGCTGATGCCAGAGCCTTGCATTTCAAGGCTAGCTGAAAATTGCCTTGGCGATGAAGGTATCTCTGAACGTGGAGTTCATTGCATTTCAATGGAGCAGTTACAGCTTTGCTTTGTCTGGAATCGTATAAAGCTCAATTTTCACACAGTGCGTTTTATGGCAAATACGCACACAGTTACAAAGCAGGGTTTTCGTGCGAAACGGGTCTAATGGTGATGGTGTGTGAGGTTAGTGACCTGAGTGGAGTTGGTCTCACACAAGAAACTCTCTGCCCATGGATGTTGAGTAAAAGCCTCATCCTCATGCTGTGTTGTGTCCATATAGCTACCATGTATTTAAAGCTGAAGTTGATGGAAGAGACCTGCATTTCAAGGCTAGCTGAAAATTGCCTTGGCGATGAAGGTATCTCTGAACGTGGAGTTCATTGCATTTCAATGGAGCAGTTACTGCTTTGCTTTGTCTGGAATCGTATAAAGTTCAATTTTACACAGTGCGATTTATGACAAATACGCACAGAGTTACAAAGCAGGGTTTTCGTACGAAACGGGTCTAATGGTGATGGTGTGTGAGGTTAGTGACTTGAGTGGAGTTGGTCTCACACAAGAAACATTGTGCCCTTTCGTGTTGAAGAAAAGCTACATCCACATGCTGTGCTGTGTCCCTATAGCTAACATGTACTTGGTACTGGAGCTGATGTCATTGCCTTGCATTTCAAGGCTAGCTGAAAATTGCCTTGGCGATGGAAGTATCTCTGAACATGGATTTCGTTGCATTTCAATGGAGCAGTTGCAGCTTTGCTTTGTGTGTTATTCTCATAAAGCTCAATTTCAACACAGTGCGTTTTATGTCAAATATGCTCAGTGTTACGAAACAGGGTTTTCGTGCGAAACGGGTCTAATGGTGATTTTGTGTGAGGTTAGTGACCTGAGTGGAGTTGGTCTCACACAAGAAACTCTCTGCCCATTGATGTTGAGTAAAAGCCTCATCCACATGCTGTGTTGTGTCCGTATAGCTACCATGTATTTAAAGCTGAAGTTGATGCAAAAGACCTGCATTTCAAGGCTAGCTGAAAATTGCCTTGGCGATGAAGGTATCTCTGAACGTGGAGTTCGTTGCATTTCAATGGAGCAGTTACAGCTTTGCTTTGTCTGGAATTCTCATAAAGCTCAATATAACACAGTGCGTTTTATGACAAATATGCACAGTGTGACCAAACAGGGTTTTCGTGCGAAACGGGTCTAATGGTGTAGGTGTGTGAGATTAGTGACCTGAGTGGAGTTGGTCTCACACAAGAAACTCTCTGCCCATTGATGTTGAGTAAAAGCCTCATCCACATGCTGTGTTGTGTCCGTATAGCTTGCATGTACTTGGTGCTGGAGCTGATGCCAGAGCCTTGCATTTCAAGGCTAGCTGAAAATTGCCTTGGCGATGAAGGTATCTCTGAACGTGGAGTTCATTGCATTTCAATGGAGCAGTTACAGCTTTGCTTTGTCTGGAATCGTATAAAGCTCAATTTTCACACAGTGCGTTTTATGGCAAATACGCACACAGTTACAAAGCAGGGTTTTCGTGCGAAACGGGTCTAATGGTGATGGTGTGTGAGGTTAGTGACCTGAGTGGAGTTGGTCTCACACAAGAAACTCTCTGCCCATGGATGTTGAGTAAAAGCCTCATCCTCATGCTGTGTTGTGTCCATATAGCTACCATGTATTTAAAGCTGAAGTTGATGGAAGAGACCTGCATTTCAAGGCTAGCTGAAAATTGCCTTGGCGATGAAGGTATCTCTGAACGTGGAGTTCATTGCATTTCAATGGAGCAGTTACTGCTTTGCTTTGTCTGGAATCGTATAAAGTTCAATTTTACACAGTGCGATTTATGACAAATACGCACAGAGTTACAAAGCAGGGTTTTCGTACGAAACGGGTCTAATGGTGATGGTGTGTGAGGTTAGTGACTTGAGTGGAGTTGGTCTCACACAAGAAACATTGTGCCCTTTCGTGTTGAAGAAAAGCTACATCCACATGCTGTGCTGTGTCCCTATAGCTAACATGTACTTGGTACTGGAGCTGATGTCATTGCCTTGCATTTCAAGGCTAGCTGAAAATTGCCTTGGCGATGGAAGTATCTCTGAACATGGATTTCGTTGCATTTCAATGGAGCAGTTGCAGCTTTGCTTTGTGTGTTATTCTCATAAAGCTCAATTTCAACACAGTGCGTTTTATGTCAAATATGCTCAGTGTTACGAAACAGGGTTTTCGTGCGAAACGGGTCTAATGGTGATTTTGTGTGAGGTTAGTGACCTGAGTGGAGTTGGTCTCACACAAGAAACTCTCTGCCCATTGATGTTGAGTAAAAGCCTCATCCACATGCTGTGTTGTGTCCGTATAGCTTGCATGTACTTGGTGCTGGAGCTGATGCCAGAGCCTTGCATTTCAAGGCTAGCTGAAAATTGCCTTGGCGATGAAGGTATCTCTGAACGTGGAGTTCGTTGCATTTCAATGGAGCAGTTACAGCTTTGCTTTGTCTGGAATCGTATAAAGCTCAATTTTCACACAGTGCGTTTTATGGCAAATACGCACACAGTTACAAAGCAGGGTTTTCGTGCGAAACGGGTCTAATGGTGATGGTGTGTGAGGTTAGTGACCTGAGTGGAGTTGGTCTCACACAAGAAACTCTCTGCCCATGGATGTTGAGTAAAAGCCTCATCCTCATGCTGTGTTGTGTCCATATAGCTACCATGTATTTAAAGCTGAAGTTGATGGAAGAGACCTGCATTTCAAGGCTAGCTGAAAATTGCCTTGGCGATGAAGGTATCTCTGAACGTGGAGTTCATTGCATTTCAATGGAGCAGTTACTGCTTTGCTTTGTCTGGAATCGTATAAAGTTCAATTTTACACAGTGCGATTTATGACAAATACGCACAGAGTTACAAAGCAGGGTTTTCGTACGAAACGGGTCTAATGGTGATGGTGTGTGAGGTTAGTGACTTGAGTGGAGTTGGTCTCACACAAGAAACATTGTGCCCTTTCGTGTTGAAGAAAAGCTACATCCACATGCTGTGCTGTGTCCCTATAGCTAACATGTACTTGGTACTGGAGCTGATGTCATTGCCTTGCATTTCAAGGCTAGCTGAAAATTGCCTTGGCGATGAAGGTATCTCTGAACGTGGAGTTCATTGCATTTCAATGGAGCAGTTACAGCTTTGCTTTGTCTGGAATCGTATAAAGCTCGATTTTCACACAGTGCGTTTTATGGCAAATACGCACAGAGTTACAAAGCAGGGTTTTCGTGCGAAACGGGTCTAATGGTGATGGTGTGTGAGGTTAGCGACTTGAGTGGAGTTGGTCTCACACAAGAAACATTGTGCCTTTCGTTTTGAGTAACAGCCTCATCCACATGCTGTGCTGTGTCCCTATAGCTAACATGTACTTGGTGCTGGAGCAGATGCCAGAGCCTTGCATTTCAAGGCTAGCTGAAAATTGCCTTGGCGATGGAAGCATCTCTGAACATGGAGTTTGTTGCATTTCAATGGAGCAGTTGCAGCTTTGCTTTGTGTGGAATTCTCATAAAGATCAATTTCAACACAGTGCGTTTTATGGCAAATATGCTCAGTGTTACGAAACAGGGTTTTCGTGCGAAACTGGTCTAATGGTGATGGTGTGTGAGGTTAGTGACCTGAGTGGAGTTGGTCTCACACAAGAAACTCTCTGCCCATTGATGTTGAGTAAAAGCCTCATCCACATGCTGTGTTGTGTCCGTATAGCTTGCATGTACTTGGTGCTGGAGCTGATGCCAGAGCCTTGCATTTCAAGGCTAGCTGAAAATTGCCTTGGCGATGAAGGTATCTCTGAACGTGGAGTTCATTGCATTTCAATGGAGCAGTTACAGCTTTGCTTTGTCTGGAATCGTATGAAGCTCAATTTTCACACAGTGCGTTTTATGGCAAATACACACAGAGTTACAAAGCAGGGTTTTCGTGCGAAACGGGTCTAATGGTGATGGTGTGTGAGATTAGTGTCGTGAGTGGAGTTGGTCTCACACAAGAAACATTGTGCCCTTTCGTGTTGAGTAAAAGCCTCATCCACATGCTGTGTTGTGTCCCTATAGCTAACATGTACTTGGTGCTGGAGCTGATGCCAGAGCCTTGCATTTCAAGGCTAGCTGAAAATTGCCTTGGCGATGAAGGTATCTCTGAACGTGGAGTTCATTGCATTTCAATGGAGCAGTTACAGGTTTGCTTTGTCTGGAATTCTCATAAAGCTCAATTTCAACACAGTGCGTTTTATGCCAAATACGCACAGTGTGAACACACAGGGTTTTCGTGCGAAACGGATCTAATGGTAATGGTGTGTGAGGTTAGTGACTTGAGTGGAGTTGGTCTCACACAAGAAACATTGTGCCCTTTCGTGTTGAAGAAAAGCTACATCCACATGCTGTGCTGTGTCCCTATAGCTTGCATGTACTTAGTGCTGGAGCTGATGCCATTGCCTTGCATTTCAAGGCTAGCTGAAAATTGCCTTGGCGATGAAGGTATCTCTGAACGTGGAGTTCATTGCATTTCAATGGAGCAGTTACAGCTTTGCTTTGTCTGGAATTCTCATAAAGCTCAATTTCACAACAGTGCGTTATACGCCAAATACGCACAATGTGAACAAACAGGGTTTTCGTGCGAAACGGGTCTAATGGTGTTGGTGTGTGAGGTTAGTGACTTGAGTGGAGTTGGTCTCACAAAAGAAACATTGTGCCTTTCGTGTTGAGTAACAGCCTCATCCACATGCTGTGCTGTGTCCCTATAACTAACATGTACTTGGTGCTGGAGCTGATGCCAGAGCCTTGCATTTCAAGGATAGCTGAAAATTGCCTTGGCGATGGAAGTATCTCTGAACATGGAGTTCGTTGCATTTCAATGGAGCAGTTGCAGCTTTGCTTTGTGTGGAATTCTCATAAAGCTCAATTCAATACAGTGCGTTTTATGGCAAATATGCTCAGTGTTACGAAACAGGGTTTTCGTACGAAACGGGTCTAATGGTGATGGTGTGTGAGGTTAGTGACCTGAGTGGAGTTGGTCTCACACAAGAAACTCTCTGCCCATGGATGTTGAGTAAAAGCCTCATCCACATGCTGTGTTGTGTCCATATAGCTACCATGTATTTAAAGCTGAAGTTGATGGAAGAGACCTGCATTTCAAGGCTAGCTGAAAATTGCCTTGGCGATGAAGGTATCTCTGAACGTGGAGTTCATTGCATTTCAATGGAGCAGTTACTGCTTTGCTTTGTCTGGAATCATATGAAGCTCAATTTTCACACAGTGCGTTTCATGGCAAATACGCACAGAGTTACAAAGCAGGGTTTTCGTGCGAAACGGGTCTAATGGTGATGGTGTGTGAGATTAGTGTTGGGAGTGGAGTTGGTCTCACACAAGAAACTCTCTGCCCATTGATGTTGAGTAAAAGCCTCATCCACATGCTGGGTTGTGTCCGTATAGCTAACATATACTTGGTGCTGGAGCTGATGCCAGAGCCTTGCATTTCAAGGCTAGCTGAAAATTGCTTTGGCGATGGAAGCATCTCTGAACGTGGAGTTCGTTGCATTTCAATGGAGCAGTTACAGCTTTGCTTTTTGTGGAATTCTCATAAAGCTCAATTTCAACACAGTGCATTTTATGACAAATATGCACAATGTGACTAAACAGGGTTTTCGTGCGAAACGGGTCTAATGGTGTAGGTGTGTGAGATTAGTGACCTGAGTGGAGTTGGTCTCACACAAGAAACTCTCTGCCCATTGATGTTGAGTAAAAGCCTCATCCACATGCTGTGTTGTGTCCGTATAGCTTGCATGTACTTGGTGCTGGAGCAGATGCCAGAGCCTTGCATTTCAAGGCTAGCTGAAAATTGCCTTGGCGATAAAGGTATCTCTGAACGTGGAGTTCATTGCATTTCAATGGAGCAGTTACAGCTTTGCTTTGTCTGGAATCGTATAAAGTTCAATTTTACACAGTGCGTTTTATGGCAAATACGCACAGAGTTACAAAGCAGGGTTTTCGTACGAAACGGGTCTAATGGTGATGGTGTGTGAGGTTAGCGACTTGAGTGGAGTTGGTCTCACACAAGAAACATTGTGCCTTTCGTTTTGAGTAACAGCCTCATCCACATGCTGTGCTGTGTCCCTATAGCTAACATGTACTTGGTGCTGGAGCAGATGCCAGAGCCTTGCATTTCAAGGCTAGCTGAAAATTGCCTTGGCGATGAAGGTATCTCTGAACATGGATTTCGTTGCATTTCAATGGAGCAGTTGCAGCTTTGCTTTGTGTGGAATTCTCATAAAGCTCAATTTCAACACAGTGCGTTTTATGCCAAATACGCACAGTGTGAACACACAGGGTTTTCGTGCGAAACGGATCTAATGGTAATGGTGTGTGAGGTTAGTGACTTGAGTGGAGTTGGTCTCACACAAGAAACATTGTGCCCTTTCGTGTTGAAGAAAAGCTACATCCACATGCTGTGCTGTGTCCCTATAGCTTGCATGTACTTAGTGCTGGAGCTGATGCCATTGCCTTGCATTTCAAGGCTAGCTGAAAATTGCCTTGGCGATGAAGGTATCTCTGAACGTGGAGTTCATTGCATTTCAATGGAGCAGTTACTGCTTTGCTTTGTCTGGAATCATATGAAGCTCAATTTTCACACAGTGCGTTTCATGGCAAATACGCACAGAGTTACAAAGCAGGGTTTTCGTGCGAAACGGGTCTAATGGTGATGGTGTGTGAGATTAGTGTTGTGAGTAGAAGGTCTCACACAAGAAACTCTCTGCCCATTGATGTTGAGTAAAAGCCTCATCCACATGCTGTGTTGTGTCCGTATAGCTAACATATACTTGGTGCTGGAGCTGATGCCAGAGCCTTGCATTTCAAGGCTAGCTGAAAATTGCCTTGGCGATGAAGGTATCTCTGAACGTGGAGTTCATTGCATTTCAATGGAGCAGTTACAGCTTTGCTTTGTCTGGAATTCTCATAAAGCTCAATTTCACAACAGTGCTTTATGACAAATACGCACAATGTGAACAAACAGGGTTTTCGTGCGAAACGGGTCTAATGGTGTAAGTGTGTGAGGTTAGTGACTTGAGTGGAGTTGGTCTCACACAAGAAACATTGTGCCCTTTCGTGTTGAAGAAAAGCTACATCCACATGCTGTGCTGTGTCCCTATAGCTAACATGTACTTGGTACTGGAGCTGATGCCAGAGCCTTGCATTTCAAGGATAGCTGAAAATTGCCTTGGCGATGGAAGTATCTCTGAACATGGAGTTCGTTGCATTTCAATGGAGCAGTTGCAGCTTTGCTTTGTGTGGAATTCTCATAAAGCTCAATTCAATACAGTGCGTTTTATAGCAAATATGCTCAGTGTTACGAAACAGGGTTTTCGTGCGAAACGGGTCTAATGGTGATGGTGTGTGAGGTTAGTGACCTGAGTGGAGTTGGTCTCACACAAGAAACTCTCTGCCCATTGATGTTGAGTAAAAGCCTCATCCACATGCTGTGTTGTGTCCATATAGCTACCATGTATTTAAAGCGGAAGTTGATGGAAGAGACCTGCATTTCAAGGCTAGCTGAAAATTGCCTTGGCGATGAAGGTATCTCTGAACGTGGAGTTCATTGCATTTCAATGGAGCAGTTACTGCTTTGCTTTGTCTGGAATCATATGAAACTCAATTTTCACACAGTGTGTTTCATGGCAAATACGCTCAGAGTTACAAAGCAGGGTTTTCGTGCGAAACGGGTCTAATGGTGATGGTGTGTGAGATTAGTGTTGTGAGTGGAGTTGGTCTCACACAAGAAACTCTCTGCCCATTGATGTTGAGTAAAAGCCTCATCCACATGCTGTGTTGTGTCCCTATAGCTAACATATACTTGGTGCTGGAGCTGATGCCAGAGCCTTGCATTTCAAGGCTAGCTGAAAATTGCCTTGGCGATGAAGGTATCTCTGAACGTGGAGTTCGTTGCATTTCAATGGAGCAGTTACAGCTTTGCTTTGTCTGGAATTCTCATAAAGCTCAATATAACACAGTGCGTTTTATGACAAATATGCACAATGTGACCAAACAGGGTTTTCGTGCGAAACGGGTCTAATGGTGTAGGTGTGTGAGATTAGTGACCTGAGTGGAGTTGGTCTCACACAAGAAACTCTCTGCCCATTGATGTTGAGTAAAAGCCTCATCCACATGCTGTGTTGTGTCCGTATAGCTTGCATGTACTTGGTGCTGGAGCAGATGCCACAGCCTTGCATTTCAAGGCTAGCTGAAAATTGCCTTGGCGATGAAGGTATCTCTGAACGTGGAGTTCATTGCATTTCAATGGAGCAGTTACAGCTTTGCTTTGTCTGGAATCGTATAAAGTTCAATTTTACACAGTGCGTTTTATGACAAATACGCACAGAGTTACAAAGCAGGGTTTTCGTACGAAACGGGTCTAATGGTGATGGTGTGTGAGGTTAGTGACTTGAGTGGAGTTGGTCTCACACAAGAAACATTGTGCCCTTTCGTGTTGAAGAAAAGCTACATCCACATGCTGTGCTGTGTCCCTATAGCTAACATGTACTTGGTACTGGAGCTGATGTCATTGCCTTGCATTTCAAGGCTAGCTGAAAATTGCCTTGGCGATGAAGGTATCTCTGAACGTGGAGTTCATTGCATTTCAATGGAGCAGTTACAGGTTTGCTTTGTCTGGAATCGTATAAAGCTCGATTTTCACACAGTGCGTTTTATGGCAAATACGCACATAGTTACAAAGCAGGGTTTTCGTGCGAAACGGGTCTAATGGTGATGGTGTGTGAGGTTAGTGACCTGAGTGGAGTTGGTCTCACACAAGAAACTCTCTGCCCATGGATGTTGAGTAAAAGCCTCATCCTCATGCTGTGTTGTGTCCATATAGCTACCATGTATTTAAAGCTGAAGTTGATGGAAGAGACCTGCATTTCAAGGCTAGCTGAAAATTGCCTTGGCGATGAAGGTATCTCTGAACGTGGAGTTCATTGCATTTCAATGGAGCAGTTACTGCTTTGCTTTGTCTGGAATCGTATAAAGTTCAATTTTACACAGTGCGATTTATGACAAATACGCACAGAGTTACAAAGCAGGGTTTTCGTACGAAACGGGTCTAATGGTGATGGTGTGTGAGGTTAGTGACTTGAGTGGAGTTGGTCTCACACAAGAAACATTGTGCCCTTTCGTGTTGAAGAAAAGCTACATCCACATGCTGTGCTGTGTCCCTATAGCTAACATGTACTTGGTACTGGAGCTGATGTCATTGCCTTGCATTTCAAGGCTAGCTGAAAATTGCCTTGGCGATGGAAGTATCTCTGAACATGGATTTCGTTGCATTTCAATGGAGCAGTTGCAGCTTTGCTTTGTGTGTTATTCTCATAAAGCTCAATTTCAACACAGTGCGTTTTATGTCAAATATGCTCAGTGTTACGAAACAGGGTTTTCGTGCGAAACGGGTCTAATGGTGATTTTGTGTGAGGTTAGTGACCTGAGTGGAGTTGGTCTCACACAAGAAACTCTCTGCCCATTGATGTTGAGTAAAAGCCTCATCCACATGCTGTGTTGTGTCCGTATAGCTTGCATGTACTTGGTGCTGGAGCTGATGCCAGAGCCTTGCATTTCAAGGCTAGCTGAAAATTGCCTTGGCGATGAAGGTATCTCTGAACGTGGAGTTCGTTGCATTTCAATGGAGCAGTTACAGCTTTGCTTTTTGTGGAATTCTCATAAAGCTCAATATAACACAGTGCGTTTTATGACAAATATGCACAGTGTGACCAAACAGGGTTTTCGTGCGAAACGGGTCTAATGGTGTAGGTGTGTGAGATTAGTGACTTGAGTGGAGTTGGTCTCACACAAGAAACTCTCTGCCCATTGATGTTGAGTAAAAGCCTCATCCACATGCTGTGTTGTGTCCGTATAGCTTGCATGTACTTGGTGCTGGAGCTGATGCCAGAGCCTTGCATTTCAAGGCTAGCTGAAAATTGCCTTGGCGATGAAGGTATCTCTGAACGTGGAGTTCGTTGCATTTCAATGGAGCAGTTACAGCTTTGCTTTGTCTGGAATTCTCATAAAGCTCAATATAACACAGTGCGTTTTATGGCAAATATGCACAATGTGACCAAACAGGGTTTTCGTGCGAAACGGGTCTAATGGTGTAGGTGTGTGAGATTAGTGACCTGAGTGGAGTTGGTCTCACACAAGAAACTCTCTGCCCATTGATGTTGAGTAAAAGCCTCATCCACATGCTGTGTTGTGTCCATATAGCTTGCATGTACTTGGTGCTGGAGCAGATGCCAGAGCCTTGCATTTCAAGGCTAGCTGAAAATTGCCTTGGCGATGAAGGTATCTCTGAACGTGGAGTTCATTGCATTTCAATGGAGCAGTTACAGCTTTGCTTTGTCTGGAATCGTATAAAGTTCAATTTTACACAGTGCGTTTTATGACAAATACGCACAGAGTTACAAAGCAGGGTTTTCGTACGAAACGGGTCTAATGGTGATGGTGTGTGAGGTTAGTGACTTGAGTGGAGTTGGTCTCACACAAGAAACATTGTGCCCTTTCGTGTTGAAGAAAAGCTACATCCACATGCTGTGCTGTGTCCCTATAGCTAACATGTACTTGGTACTGGAGCTGATGTCATTGCCTTGCATTTCAAGGCTAGCTGAAAATTGCCTTGGCGATGAAGGTATCTCTGAACGTGGAGTTCATTGCATTTCAATGGAGCAGTTACAGCTTTGCTTTGTCTGGAATCGTATAAAGCTCGATTTTCACACAGTGCGTTTTATGGCAAATACGCACATAGTTACAAAGCAGGGTTTTCGTGCGAAACGGGTCTAATGGTGATGGTGTGTGAGGTTAGCGACTTGAGTGGAGTTGGTCTCACACAAGAAACATTGTGCCTTTCGTTTTGAGTAACAGCCTCATCCACATGCTGTGCTGTGTCCCTATAGCTAACATGTACTTGGTGCTGGAGCAGATGCCAGAGCCTTGCATTTCAAGGATAGCTGAAAATTGCCTTGGCGATGGAAGCATCTCTGAACATGAATTTCGTTGCATTTCAATGGAGCAGTTGCAGCTTTGCTTTGTGTGTTATTCTCATAAAGCTCAATTTCAACACAGTGCGTTTTATGGCAAATATGCTCAGTGTTACGAAACAGGGTTTTCGTGCGAAACGGGTCTAATGGTGATGGTGTGTGAGGTTAGTGACCTGAGTGGAGTTGGTCTCACACAAGAAACTCTCTGCCCATTGATGTTGAGTAAAAGCCTCATCCACATGCTGTGTTGTGTCCGTATAGCTACCATGTATTTAAAGCTGAAGTTGATGGAAAAGACCTGCATTTCAAGGCTAGCTGAAAATTGCCTTGGCGATGAAGGTATCTCTGAACGTGGAGTTCGTTGCATTTCAATGGAGCAGTTACAGCTTTGCTTTGTCTGGAATTCTCATAAAGCTCAATATAACACAGTGCGTTTTATGACAAATATGCACAGTGTGACCAAACAGGGTTTTCGTGCGAAACGGGTCTAATGGTGTAGGTGTGTGAGATTAGTGACCTGAGTGGAGTTGGTCTCACACAAGAAACTCTCTGCCCATTGATGTTGAGTAAAAGCCTCATCCACATGCTGTGTTGTGTCCGTATAGCTTGCATGTACTTGGTGCTGGAGCTGATGCCAGAGCCTTGCATTTCAAGGCTAGCTGAAAATTGCCTTGGCGATGAAGGTATCTCTGAACGTGGAGTTCATTGCATTTCAATGGAGCAGTTACAGCTTTGCTTTGTCTGGAATCGTATAAAGCTCAATTTTCACACAGTGCGTTTTATGGCAAATACGCACAGAGTTACAAAGCAGGGTTTTCGTGCGAAACGGGTCTAATGGTGATGGTGTGTGAGATTAGTGTCGTGAGTGGAGTTGGTCTCACACAAGAAACATTGTGCCCTTTCGTTTTGAGTAAAAGCCTCATCCACATGCTGTGCTGTGTCCCTATAGCTAACATGTACTTGGTGCTGGAGCTGATGCCAGAGCCTTGCATTTCAAGGCTAGCTGAAAATTGCCTTGGCGATGGAAGTATCTCTGAACATGGAGTTCGTTGCATTTCAATGGAGCAGTTGCAGCTTTGCTTTGTGTGGAATTCTCATAAAGCTCAATTTCAACACAGTGCGTTTTATGGCAAATATGCTCAGTGTTACGAAACAGGGTTTTCGTGCGAAACGGGTCTAATGGTGATGGTGTGTGAGATTAGTGACCTGAGTGGAGTTGGTCTCACACAAGAAACTCTCTGCCCATGGATGTTGAGTAAAGGCCTCATCCACATGCTGTGTTGTGTTCGTATAGCGAACATGTATTTAAAGCCGAAGTTGATGTAAGAGCCTTCCATTTTAAAGCAATCTGAAAATTGCCTTGGTGATGAAGTGTTCCCTGAACGTGGAGTTGGTTGCACTTCAATGGAGCAGTTACAGCTTTGCTTTGTGGTGTATACGCAATAAACCGGTTTTCACTGCAATGCGTTCTATGACCATTACACACACTGTGACGAAACTGTTTTTTCGTGCGAAACGGGTCTAATGGTGATGGTGTGTGAGATTAGTGTCGTGAGTGGAGTTGGTCTCACACAAGAAACATTGTGCCCTTTCGTGTTGAAGAAAAGCTACATCCACATGCTGTGCTGTGTCCCTATAGCTAACATGTACTTGGTACTGGAGCTGATGTCATTGCCTTGCATTTCAAGGCTAGCTGAAAATTGCCTTGGCGATGAAGGTATCTCTGAACGTGGAGTTCATTGCATTTCAATGGAGCAGTTACAGCTTTGCTTTGTCTGGAATCGTATAAAGCTCGATTTTCACACAGTGCGTTTTATGGCAAATACGCACACAGTTACAAAGCAGGGTTTTCGTGCGAAACGGGTCTAATGGTGATGGTGTGTGAGGTTAGCGACTTGAGTGGAGTTGGTCTCACACAAGAAACATTGTGCCTTTCGTTTTGAGTAACAGCCTCATCCACATGCTGTGCTGTGTCCGTATAGCTAACATGTACTTGGTGCTGGAGCAGATGCCAGAGCCTTGCATTTCAAGGCTAGCTGAAAATTGCCTTGGCGATGGAAGCATCTCTGAACATGGAGTTTGTTGCATTTCAATGGAGCAGTTGCAGCTTTGCTTTGTGTGGAATTCTCATAAAGCTCAATTTCAACACAGTGCGTTTTATGGCAAATATGCTCAGTGTTACGAAACAGGGTTTTCGTGCGAAACTGGTCTAATGGTGATGGTGTGTGAGGTTAGTGACCTGAGTGGAGTTGGTCTCACACAAGAAACTCTCTGCCCATTGATGTTGAGTAAAAGCCTCATCCACATGCTGTGTTGTGTCCGTATAGCTTGCATGTACTTGGTGCTGGAGCTGATGCCAGAGCCTTGCATTTCAAGGCTAGCTGAAAATTGCCTTGGCGATGAAGGTATCTCTGAACGTGGAGTTCATTGCATTTCAATGGAGCAGTTACAGCTTTGCTTTGTCTGGAATCGTATGAAGCTCAATTTTCACACAGTGCGTTTTATGGCAAATACACACAGAGTTACAAAGCAGGGTTTTCGTGCGAAACGGGTCTAATGGTGATGGTGTGTGAGATTAGTGTCGTGAGTGGAGTTGGTCTCACACAAGAAACATTGTGCCCTTTCGTGTTGAGTAAAAGCCTCATCCACATGCTGTGTTGTGTCCCTATAGCTAACATGTACTTGGTGCTGGAGCTGATGCCAGAGCCTTGCATTTCAAGGCTAGCTGAAAATTGCCTTGGCGATGAAGGTATCTCTGAACGTGGAGTTCATTGCATTTCAATGGAGCAGTTACAGCTTTGCTTTTTGTGGAATTCTCATAAAGCTCAATTTCAACACAGTGCGTTTTATGCCAAATACGCACAGTGTGAACACACAGGGTTTTCGTGCGAAACGGATCTAATGGTAATGGTGTGTGAGGTTAGTGACTTGAGTGGAGTTGGTCTCACACAAGAAACATTGTGCCCTTTCGTGTTGAAGAAAAGCTACATCCACATGCTGTGCTGTGTCCCTATAGCTTGCATGTACTTAGTGCTGGAGCTGATGCCATTGCCTTGCATTTCAAGGCTAGCTGAAAATTGCCTTGGCGATGAAGGTATCTCTGAACGTGGAGTTCATTGCATTTCAATGGAGCAGTTACAGCTTTACTTTGTCTGGAATTCTCATAAAGCTCAATTTCACAACAGTGCGTTATACGCCAAATACGCACAATGTGAACAAACAGGGTTTTCGTGCGAAACGGGTCTAATGGTGTTGGTGTGTGAGGTTAGTGACTTGAGTGGAGTTGGTCTCACACAAGAAACATTGTGCCTTTCGTGTTGAGTAACAGCCTCATCCACATGCTGTGCTGTGTCCCTATAACTAACATGTACTTGGTGCTGGAGCTGATGCCAGAGCCTTGCATTTCAAGGATAGCTGAAAATTGCCTTGGCGATGGAAGTATCTCTGAACATGGAGTTCGTTGCATTTCAATGGAGCAGTTGCAGCTTTGCTTTGTGTGGAATTCTCATAAAGCTCAATTCAATACAGTGCGTTTTATGGCAAATATGCTCAGTGTTACGAAACAGGGTTTTCGTACGAAACGGGTCTAATGGTGATGGTGTGTGAGGTTAGTGACCTGAGTGGAGTTGGTCTCACACAAGAAACTCTCTGCCCATGGATGTTGAGTAAAAGCCTCATCCACATGCTGTGTTGTGTCCATATAGCTACCATGTATTTAAAGCTGAAGTTGATGGAAGAGACCTGCATTTCAAGGCTAGCTGAAAATTGCCTTGGCGATGAAGGTATCTCTGAACGTGGAGTTCATTGCATTTCAATGGAGCAGTTACTGCTTTGCTTTGTCTGGAATCATATGAAGCTCAATTTTCACACAGTGCGTTTCATGGCAAATACGCACAGAGTTACAAAGCAGGGTTTTCGTGCGAAACGGGTCTAATGGTGATGGTGTGTGAGATTAGTGTTGGGAGTGGAGTTGGTCTCACACAAGAAACTCTCTGCCCATTGATGTTGAGTAAAAGCCTCATCCACATGCTGGGTTGTGTCCGTATAGCTAACATATACTTGGTGCTGGAGCTGATGCCAGAGCCTTGCATTTCAAGGCTAGCTGAAAATTGCTTTGGCGATGGAAGCATCTCTGAACGTGGAGTTCGTTGCATTTCAATGGAGCAGTTACAGCTTTGCTTTTTGTGGAATTCTCATAAAGCTCAATTTCAACACAGTGCATTTTATGACAAATATGCACAATGTGACTAAACAGGGTTTTCGTGCGAAACGGGTCTAATGGTGTAGGTGTGTGAGATTAGTGACCTGAGTGGAGTTGGTCTCACACAAGAAACTCTCTGCCCATTGATGTTGAGTAAAAGCCTCATCCACATGCTGTGTTGTGTCCGTATAGCTTGCATGTACTTGGTGCTGGAGCAGATGCCAGAGCCTTGCATTTCAAGGCTAGCTGAAAATTGCCTTGGCGATAAAGGTATCTCTGAACGTGGAGTTCATTGCATTTCAATGGAGCAGTTACAGCTTTGCTTTGTCTGGAATCGTATAAAGTTCAATTTTACACAGTGCGTTTTATGGCAAATACGCACAGAGTTACAAAGCAGGGTTTTCGTACGAAACGGGTCTAATGGTGATGGTGTGTGAGGTTAGCGACTTGAGTGGAGTTGGTCTCACACAAGAAACATTGTGCCTTTCGTTTTGAGTAACAGCCTCATCCACATGCTGTGCTGTGTCCCTATAGCTAACATGTACTTGGTGCTGGAGCAGATGCCAGAGCCTTGCATTTCAAGGCTAGCTGAAAATTGCCTTGGCGATGAAGGTATCTCTGAACATGGATTTCGTTGCATTTCAATGGAGCAGTTGCAGCTTTGCTTTGTGTGGAATTCTCATAAAGCTCAATTTCAACACAGTGCGTTTTATGCCAAATACGCACAGTGTGAACACACAGGGTTTTCGTGCGAAACGGATCTAATGGTAATGGTGTGTGAGGTTAGTGACTTGAGTGGAGTTGGTCTCACACAAGAAACATTGTGCCCTTTCGTGTTGAAGAAAAGCTACATCCACATGCTGTGCTGTGTCCCTATAGCTTGCATGTACTTAGTGCTGGAGCTGATGCCATTGCCTTGCATTTCAAGGCTAGCTGAAAATTGCCTTGGCGATGAAGGTATCTCTGAACGTGGAGTTCATTGCATTTCAATGGAGCAGTTACTGCTTTGCTTTGTCTGGAATCATATGAAGCTCAATTTTCACACAGTGCGTTTCATGGCAAATACGCACAGAGTTACAAAGCAGGGTTTTCGTGCGAAACGGGTCTAATGGTGATGGTGTGTGAGATTAGTGTTGTGAGTAGAAGGTCTCACACAAGAAACTCTCTGCCCATTGATGTTGAGTAAAAGCCTCATCCACATGCTGTGTTGTGTCCGTATAGCTAACATATACTTGGTGCTGGAGCTGATGCCAGAGCCTTGCATTTCAAGGCTAGCTGAAAATTGCCTTGGCGATGAAGGTATCTCTGAACGTGGAGTTCATTGCATTTCAATGGAGCAGTTACAGCTTTGCTTTGTCTGGAATTCTCATAAAGCTCAATTTCACAACAGTGCTTTATGACAAATACGCACAATGTGAACAAACAGGGTTTTCGTGCGAAACGGGTCTAATGGTGTAAGTGTGTGAGGTTAGTGACTTGAGTGGAGTTGGTCTCACACAAGAAACATTGTGCCCTTTCGTGTTGAAGAAAAGCTACATCCACATGCTGTGCTGTGTCCCTATAGCTAACATGTACTTGGTACTGGAGCTGATGCCAGAGCCTTGCATTTCAAGGCTAGCTGAAAATTGCCTTGGCGATGAAGGTATCTCTGAACGTGGAGTTCATTGCATTTCAATGGAGCAGTTACAGCTTTGCTTTGTCTGGAATCGTATAAAGCTCGATTTTCACACAGTGCGTTTTATGGCAAATACGCACACAGTTACAAAGCAGGGTTTTCGTGCGAAACGGGTCTAATGGTGATGGTGTGTGAGGTTAGCGACTTGAGTGGAGTTGGTCTCACACAAGAAACATTGTGCCTTTCGTTTTGAGTAACAGCCACATCCACATGCTGTGCTGTGTCACTATAGCTAACATGTACTTGGTGCTGGAGCAGATGCCAGAGCCTTGCATTTCAAGGCTAGCTGAAAATTGCCTTGGCGATGGAAGCATCTCTTAACATGGATTTCGTTGCATTTCAATGGAGCAGTTGCAGCTTTGCTTTGTGTGGAATTCTCATAAAGCTCAATTTCAACACAGTGCGTTTTATGGCAAATATGCTCAGTGTTACGAAACAGGGTTTTCGTGCGAAATGGGTCTAATGGTGATGGTGTGTGAGGTTAGTGACCTGAGTGGAGTTGGTCTCACACAAGAAACTCTCTGCCCATTGATGTTGAGTAAAAGCCTCATCCACATGCTGTGTTGTGTCCGTATAGCTTGCATGTACTTGGTGCTGGAGCTGATGCCAGAGCCTTGCATTTCAAGGCTAGCTGAAAATTGCCTTGGCGATGAAGGTATCTCTGAACGTGGAGTTCATTGCATTTCAATGGAGCAGTTACAGCTTTGCTTTTTGTGGAATCGTATAAAGCTCAATTTTCACACAGTGCGTTTTATGGCAAATACGCACAGAGTTACAAAGCAGGGTTTTCGTGCGAAACGGGTCTAATGGTGATGGTGTGTGAGATTAGTGTCGTGAGTGGAGTTGGTCTCACACAAGAAACATTGTGCCCTTTCGTGTTGAGTAAAAGCCTCATCCACATGCTGTGTTGTGTCCCTATAGCTAACATGTACTTGGTGCTGGAGCTGATGCCAGAGCCTTGCATTTCAAGGCTAGCTGAAAATTGCCTTGGCGATGAAGGTATCTCTGAACGTGGAGTTCATTGCATTTCAATGGAGCAGTTACAGCTTTGCTTTGTGTGGAATTCTCATAAAGCTCAATTTCAACACAGTGCGTTTTATGCCAAATACGCACAGTGTGAACACACAGGGTTTTCGTGCGAAACGGATCTAATGGTAATGGTGTGTGAGGTTAGTGACTTGAGTGGAGTTGGTCTCACACAAGAAACATTGTGCCCTTTCGTGTTGAAGAAAAGCTACATCCACATGCTGTGCTGTGTCCCTATAGCTTGCATGTACTTAGTGCTGGAGCTGATGCCATTGCCTTGCATTTCAAGGCTAGCTGAAAATTGCCTTGGCGATGAAGGTATCTCTGAACGTGGAGTTCATTGCATTTCAATGGAGCAGTTACAGCTTTGCTTTGTCTGGAATTCTCATAAAGCTCAATTTCACAACAGTGCGTTATACGCCAAATACGCACAATGTGAACAAACAGGGTTTTCGTGCGAAACGGGTCTAATGGTGTTGGTGTGTGAGGTTAGTGACTTGAGTGGAGTTGGTCTCACACAAGAAACATTGTGCCTTTCGTTTTGAGTAACAGCCTCATCCACATGCTGTGCTGTGTCCCTATAACTAACATGTACTTGGTGCTGGAGCTGATGCCAGAGCCTTGCATTTCAAGGATAGCTGAAAATTGCCTTGGCGATGGAAGTATCTCTGAACATGGAGTTCGTTGCATTTCAATGGAGCAGTTGCAGCTTTGCTTTGTGTGGAATTCTCATAAAGCTCAATTCAATACAGTGCGTTTTATGGCAAATATGCTCAGTGTTACGAAACAGGGTTTTCGTACGAAACGGGTCTAATGGTGATGGTGTGTGAGGTTAGTGACCTGAGTGGAGTTGGTCTCACACAAGAAACTCTCTGCCCATGGATGTTGAGTAAAAGCCTCATCCACATGCTGTGTTGTGTCCGTATAGCTACCATGTATTTAAAGCTGAAGTTGATGGAAGAGACCTGCATTTCAAGGCTAGCTGAAAATTGCCTTGGCGATGAAGGTATCTCTGAACGTGGAGTTCATTGCATTTCAATGGAGCAGTTACAGCTTTGCTTTGTCTGGAATCATATGAAGCTCAATTTTCACACAGTGCGTTTCATGGCAAATACGCACAGAGTTACAAAGCAGGGTTTTCGTGCGAAACGGGTCTAATGGTGATGGTGTGTGAGATTAGTGTTGGGAGTGGAGTTGGTCTCACACAAGAAACTCTCTGCCCATTGATGTTGAGTAAAAGCCTCATCCACATGCTGGGTTGTGTCCGTATAGCTAACATATACTTGGTGCTGGAGCTGATGCCAGAGCCTTGCATTTCAAGGCTAGCTGAAAATTGCCTTGGCGATGGAAGCATCTCTGAACGTGGAGTTCGTTGCATTTCAATGGAGCAGTTACAGCTTTGCTTTTTGTGGAATTCTCATAAAGCTCAATTTCAACACAGTGCATTTTATGACAAATATGCACAATGTGACTAAACAGGGTTTTCGTGCGAAACGGGTCTAATGGTGTAGGTGTGTGAGATTAGTGACCTGAGTGGAGTTGGTCTCACACAAGAAACTCTCTGCCCATTGATGTTGAGTAAAAGCCTCATCCACATGCTGTGTTGTGTCCGTATAGCTTGCATGTACTTGGTGCTGGAGCAGATGCCAGAGCCTTGCATTTCAAGGCTAGCTGAAAATTGCCTTGGCGATAAAGGTATCTCTGAACGTGGAGTTCATTGCATTTCAATGGAGCAGTTACAGCTTTGCTTTGTCTGGAATCGTATAAAGTTCAATTTTACACAGTGCGTTTTATGGCAAATACGCACAGAGTTACAAAGCAGGGTTTTCGTACGAAACGGGTCTAATGGTGATGGTGTGTGAGGTTAGCGACTTGAGTGGAGTTGGTCTCACACAAGAAACATTGTGCCTTTCGTTTTGAGTAACAGCCTCATCCACATGCTGTGCTGTGTCCCTATAGCTAACATGTACTTGGTGCTGGAGCAGATGCCAGAGCCTTGCATTTCAAGGCTAGCTGAAAATTGCCTTGGCGATGAAGGTATCTCTGAACATGGATTTCGTTGCATTTCAATGGAGCAGTTGCAGCTTTGCTTTGTGTGGAATTCTCATAAAGCTCAATTTCAACACAGTGCGTTTTATGCCAAATACGCACAGTGTGAACACACAGGGTTTTCGTGCGAAACGGATCTAATGGTAATGGTGTGTGAGGTTAGTGACTTGAGTGGAGTTGGTCTCACACAAGGAACATTGTGCCCTTTCGTGTTGAAGAAAAGCTACATCCACATGCTGTGCTGTGTCCCTATAGCTTGCATGTACTTAGTGCTGGAGCTGATGCCATTGCCTTGCATTTCAAGGCTAGCTGAAAATTGCCTTGGCGATGAAGGTATCTCTGAACGTGGAGTTCATTGCATTTCAATGGAGCAGTTACTGCTTTGCTTTGTCTGGAATCATATGAAGCTCAATTTTCACACAGTGCGTTTCATGGCAAATACGCACAGAGTTACAAAGCAGGGTTTTCGTGCGAAACGGGTCTAATGGTGATGGTGTGTGAGATTAGTGTTGTGAGTAGAAGGTCTCACACAAGAAACTCTCTGCCCATTGATGTTGAGTAAAAGCCTCATCCACATGCTGTGTTGTGTCCGTATAGCTAACATATACTTGGTGCTGGAGCTGATGCCAGAGCCTTGCATTTCAAGGCTAGCTGAAAATTGCCGTGGTGATGAAGGTATCTCTGAACGTGGAGTTCATTGCATTTCAATGGAGCAGTTACAGCTTTGCTTTGTCTGGAATTCTCATAAAGCTCAATTTCACAACAGTGCTTTATACGCCAAATACGCACAATGTGAACAAACAGGGTTTTCGTGCGAAACGGGTCTAATGGTGTAAGTGTGTGAGGTTAGTGACTTGAGTGGAGTTGGTCTCACACAAGAAACATTGTGCCCTTTCGTGTTGAAGAAAAGCTACATCCACATGCTGTGCTGTGTCCCTATAGCTAACATGTACTTGGTACTGGAGCTGATGCCAGAGCCTTGCATTTCAAGGCTAGCTGAAAATTGCCTTGGCGATGAAGGTATCTCTGAACGTGGAGTTCATTGCATTTCAATGGAGCAGTTACAGCTTTGCTTTGTCTGGAATCGTATAAAGCTCGATTTTCACACAGTGCGTTTTATGGCAAATACGCACACAGTTACAAAGCAGGGTTTTCGTACGAAACGGGTCTAATGGTGATGGTGTGTGAGGTTAGCGACTTGAGTGGAGTTGGTCTCACACAAGAAACATTGTGCCTTTCGTTTTGAGTAACAGCCTCATCCACATGCTGTGCTGTGTCACTATAGCTAACATGTACTTGGTGCTGGAGCAGATGCCAGAGCCTTGCATTTCAAGGCTAGCTGAAAATTGCCTTGGCGATGGAAGCATCTCTGAACATGGATTTCGTTGCATTTCAATGGAGCAGTTGCAGCTTTGCTTTGTGTGGAATTCTCATAAAGCTCAATTTCAACACAGTGCGTTTTATGACAAATATGCTCAGTGTTACGAAACAGGGTTTTCGTGCGAAATGGGTCTAATGGTGATGGTGTGTGAGGTTAGTGTCGTGAGTGGAGTTGGTCTCACACAAGAAACTCTCTGCCCATTGATGTTGAGTAAAAGCCTCATCCACATGCTGTGTTGTGTCCGTATAGCTTGCATGTACTTGGTGCTGGAGCTGATGCCAGAGCCTTTCATTTCAAGGCTAGCTGAAAATTGCCTTGGCGATGAAGGTATCTCTGAACGTGGAGTTCATTGCATTTCAATGGAGCAGTTACAGCTTTGCTTTGTCTGGAATCGTATAAAGCTCAATTTTCACACAGTGCGTTTTATGGCAAATACGCACAGAGTTACAAAGCAGGGTTTTCGTGCGAAACGGGTCTAATGGTGATGGTGTGTGAGATTAGTGTCGTGAGTGGAGTTGGTCTCACACAAGAAACATTGTGCCCTTTCGTGTTGAGTAAAAGCCTCATCCACATGCTGTGTTGTGTCCCTATAGCTAACATGTACTTGGTGCTGGAGCTGATGCCAGAGCCTTGCATTTCAAGGCTAGCTGAAAATTGCCTTGGCGATGAAGGTATCTCTGAACGTGGAGTTCATTGCATTTCAATGGAGCAGTTACAGCTTTGCTTTTTGTGGAATTCTCATAAAGCTCAATTTCAACACAGTGCGTTTTATGCCAAATACGCACAGTGTGAACACACAGGGTTTTCGTGCGAAACGGATCTAATGGTAATGGTGTGTGAGGTTAGTGACTTGAGTGGAGTTGGTCTCACACAAGAAACATTGTGCCCTTTCGTGTTGAAGAAAAGCTACATCCACATGCTGTGCTGTGTCCCTATAGCTTGCATGTACTTAGTGCTGGAGCTGATGCCATTGCCTTGCATTTCAAGGATAGCTGAAAATTGCCTTGGCGATGAAGGTATCTCTGAACGTGGAGTTCATTGCATTTCAATGGAGCAGTTACTGCTTTGCTTTGTCTGGAATCATATGAAGCTCAATTTTCACACAGTGCGTTTCATGGCAAATACGCACAGAGTTACAAAGCAGGGTTTTCGTGCGAAACGGGTCTAATGGTGATGGTGTGTGAGATTAGTGTTGTGAGTGGAGTTGGTCTCACACAAGAAACTCTCTGCCCATTGATGTTGAGTAAAAGCCTCATCCACATGCTGTGTTGTGTCCGTATAGCTAACATATACTTGTGCTGGAGCTGATGCCAGAGCCTTGCATTTCAAGGCTAGCTGAAAATTGCCTTGGCGATGAAGGTATCTCTGAACGTGGAGTTCATTGCATTTCAATGGAGCAGTTACAGCTTTGCTTTGTCTGGAATCGTATAAAGCTCAATTTTCACACAGTGCGTTTTATGGCAAATACGCACAGAGTTACAAAGCAGGGTTTTCGTGCGAAACGGGTCTAATGGTGATGGTGTGTGAGATTAGTGTCGTGAGTAGAGTTGGTCTCACACAAGAAACATTGTGCCCTTTCGTGTTGAAGAAAAGCCACATCCACATGCTGTGCTGTGTCCCTATAGCTTGCATGTACTTAGTGCTGGAGCTGATGCCATTGCCTTGCATTTCAAGTTTAGCTGAAAATTGCCTTGGCGATGGAAGCATCTCTGAACATGGATCTCGTTGCATTTCAATGGAGCAGTTGCAGCTTTGCTTTGTCTGGAATTCTCATAAAGCTCAATTTCAACACAGTGCGTTTTATGGCAAATATGCTCAGTGTTACGAAACAGGGTTTTCGTGCGAAACGGGTCTAATGGTGATGGTGTGTGAGGTTAGTGACCTGAGTGGAGTTGGTCTCACACAAGAAACTCTCTGCCCATGGATGTTGAGTAAAAGCCTCATCCACATGCTTTGTTGTGTCCGTATAGCTACCATGTATTTAAAGCTGAAGTTGAAGGAAGAGACCTGCATTTCAAGGCTAGCTGAAAATTGCCTTGGCGATGGAAGTATCTCTGAACGTGGAGTTCGTTGCATTTCAATGGAGCAGTTACAGCTTTGCTTTGTCTGGAATCGTATAAAGCTCGATTTTCACATAGTGCGTTTTATGACAAATATGCACAGTGTGACCAAACAGGGTTTTCGTGCGAAACGGGTCTAATGGTGATGGTGTGTGAGGTTAGCGACTTGAGTGGAGTTGGTCTCACACAAGAAACATTGTGCCTTTCGTTTTGAGTAACAGCCTCATCCACATGCTGTGCTGTGTCCCTATAGCTAACATGTACTTGGTGCTGGAGCAGATGCCAGAGCCTTGCATTTCAAGGCTAGCTGAAAATTGCCTTGGCGATGGAAGCATCTCTGAACATGGATTTCGTTGCATTTCAATGGAGCAGTTGCAGCTTTGCTTTGTGTGGAATTCTCATAAAGCTCAATTTCAACACAGTGCGTTTTATGGCAAATATGCTCAGTGTTACGAAACAGGGTTTTCGTGCGAAACGGGTCTAATGGTGATGGTGTGTGAGGTTAGTGACCTGAGTGGAGTTGGTCTCACACAAGAAACTCTCTGCCCATTGATGTTGAGTAAAAGCCTCATCCACATGCTGTGTTGTGTCCGTATAGCTTGCATGTACTTGGTGCTGGAGCTGATGCCAGAGCCTTGCATTTCAAGGCTAGCTGAAAATTGCCTTGGCGATGAAGGTATCTCTGAACGTGGAGTTCATTGCATTTCAATGGAGCAGTTACAGCTTTGCTTTGTCTTTAATCGTATAAAGCTCAATTTTCACACAGTGCGTTTTATGGCAAATACGCACAGAGTTACAAAGCAGGGTTTTCGTGCGAAACGGGTCTAATGGTGATGGTGTGTGAGATTAGTGTCGTGAGTGGAGTTGGTCTCACACAAGAAACATTGTGCCTTTCGTGTTGAGTAAAAGCCTCATCCACATGCTGTGTTGTGTCCCTATAGCTAACATGTACTTGGTGCTGGAGCTGATGCCAGAGCCTTGCATTTCAAGGCTAGCTGAAAATTGCCTTGGCGATGAAGGTATCTCTGAACGTGGAGTTCATTGCATTTCAATGGAGCAGTTACAGCTTTGCTTTTTGTGGAATTCTCATAAAGCTCAATTTCAACACAGTGCGTTTTATGGCAAATACGCACAGTGTGAACACACAGGGTTTTCGTGCGAAACGGATCTAATGGTAATGGTGTGTGAGGTTAGTGACTTGAGTGGAGTTGGTCTCACACAAGAAACATTGTGCCCTTTCGTGTTGAAGAAAAGCTACATCCACATGCTGTGCTGTGTCCCTATAGCTTGCATGTACTTAGTGCTGGAGCTGATGCCATTGCCTTGCATTTCAAGGCTAGCTGAAAATTGCCTTGGCGATGAAGGTATCTCTGAACGTGGAGTTCATTGCATTTCAATGGAGCAGTTACAGCTTTGCTTTGTCTGGAATCATATGAAGCTCAATTTTCACACAGTGCGTTTCATGGCAAATACGCACAGAGTTACAAAGCAGGGTTTTCGTGCGAAACGGGTCTAATGGTGATGGTGTGTGAGGTTAGTGACCTGAGTGGAGTTGGTCTCACACAAGAAACTCTCTGCCCATTGATGTTGAGTAAAAGCCTCATCCACATGCTGTGTTGTGTCCGTATAGCTAACATATACTTGGTGCTGGAGCTGATGCCAGAGCCTTGCATTTCAAGGCTAGCTGAAAATTGCCTTGGCGATGAAGGTATCTCTGAACGTGGAGTTCATTGCATTTCAATGGAGCAGTTACAGCTTTGCTTTGTCTGGAATCGTATAAAGCTCAATTTTCACACAGTGCGTTTTATGGCAAATACGCACAGAGTTACAAAGCAGGGTTTTCGCGCGAAACGGGTCTAATGGTGATGGTGTGTGAGATTAGTGTCGTGAGTGGAGTTGGTCTCACACAAGAAACATTGTGCCCTTTCGTGTTGAAGAAAAGCTACATCCACATGCTGTGCTGTGTCCCTATAGCTTGCATGTACTTAGTGCTGGAGCTGATGCCATTGCCTTGCATTTCAAGGATAGCTGAAAATTGCCTTGGCGATGAAGGTATCTCTGAACGTGGAGTTCATTGCATTTCAATGGAGCAGTTACAGCTTTGCTTTGTCTGGAATCGTATAAAGCTCGATTTTCACACAGTGCGTTTTATGGCAAATACGCACAGAGTTACAAAGCAGGGTTTTCGTGCGAAACGGGTCTAATGGTGATGGTGTGTGAGGTTAGCGACTTGAGTGGAGTTGGTCTCACACAAGAAACATTGTGCCTTTCGTTTTGAGTAACAGCCTCATCCACATGCTGTGCTGTGTCCCTATAGCTAACATGTACTTGGTGCTGGAGCAGATGCCAGAGCCTTGCATTTCAAGGATAGCTGAAAATTGCCTTGGCGATGGAAGCATCTCTGAACATGGATTTCGTTGTATTTCAATGGAGCAGTTGCAGCTTTGCTTTGTGTGGAATTCTCATAAAGCTCAATTTCAACACAGTGCGTTTTATGGCAAATATGCTCAGTGTTACGAAACAGGGTTTTCGTGCGAAACGGGTCTAATGGTGATGGTGTGTGAGGTTAGTGACCTGAGTGGAGTTGGTCTCACACAAGAAACTCTCTGCCCATTGATGTTGAGTAAAAGCCTCATCCACATGCTGTGTTGTGTCCGTATAGCTTGCATGTACTTGGTGCTGGAGCTGATGCCAGAGCCTTGCATTTCAAGGCTAGCTGAAAATTGCCTTGGCGATGAAGGTATCTCTGAACGTGGAGTTCATTGCATTTCAATGGAGCAGTTACAGCTTTGCTTTGTCTTTAACCGTATAAAGCTCAATTTTCACACAGTGCGTTTTATGGCAAATACGCACAGAGTTACAAAGCAGGGTTTTCGTGCGAAACGGGTCTAATGGTAATGGTGTGTGAGGTTAGCGACTTGAGTTGAGTTGGTCTCACACAAGAAACATTGTGCCCTTTCGTGTTGAAGAAAAGCTACATCCACATGCTGTGCTGTGTCCCTATAGCTTGCATGTACTTAGTGCTGGAGCTGATGCCATTGCCTTGCATTTCAAGTTTAGCTGAAAATTGCCTTGGCGATGAAGGTATCTCTGAACGTGGAGTTCATTGCATTTCAATGGAGCAGTTACAGCTTTGCTTTGTCTGGAATCGTATAAAGCTCGATTTTCACACAGTGCGTTTTATGGCAAATACGCACATAGTTACAAAGCAGGGTTTTCGTGCGAAACGGGTCTAATGGTGATGGTGTGTGAGGTTAGCGACTTGAGTGGAGTTGGTCTCACACAAGAAACATTGTGCCTTTCGTTTTGAGTAACAGCCTCATCCACATGCTGTGCTGTGTCCCTATAGCTAACATGTACTTGGTGCTGGAGCAGATGCCAGAGCCTTGCATTTCAAGGCTAGCTGAAAATTGCCTTGGCGATGGAAGCATCTCTGAACATGGATTTCGTTGCATTTCAATGGAGCAGTTGCAGCTTTGCTTTGTGTGGAATTCTCATAAAGCTCAATTTCAACACAGTGCGTTTTATGGCAAATATGCTCAGTGTTACGAAACAGGGTTTTCGTGCGAAACGGGTCTAATGGTGATGGTGTGTGAGGTTAGTGACCTGAGTGGAGTTGGTCTCACACAAGAAACTCTCTGCCCATTGATGTTGAGTAAAAGCCTCATCCACATGCTGTGTTGTGTCCGTATAGCTTGCATGTACTTGGTGCTGGAGCTGATGCCAGAGCCTTGCATTTCAAGGCTAGCTGAAAATTGCCTTGGCGATGAAGGTATCTCTGAACGTGGAGTTCATTGCATTTCAATGGAGCAGTTACAGCTTTGCTTTGTCTGGAATCGTATAAAGCTCAATTTTCACACAGTGCGTTTTATGGCAAATACGCACAGAGTTACAAAGCAGGGTTTTCGTGCGAAACGGGTCTAATGGTGATGGTGTGTGAGATTAGTGTCGTGAGTGGAGTTGGTCTCACACAAGAAACATTGTGCCCTTTCGTGTTGAGTAAAAGCCTCATCCACATGCTGTGTTGTGTCCCTATAGCTAACATGTACTTGGTGCTGGAGCTGATGCCATTGCCTTGCATTTCAAGGCTAGCTGAAAATTGCCTTGGCGATGAAGGTATCTCTGAACGTGGATTTCGTTGCATTTCAATGGAGCAGTTACAGCTTTGCTTTTTGTGGAATTCTCATAAAGCTCAATTTCAACACAGTGCGTTTTATGCCAAATACGCACAGTGTGAACACACAGGGTTTTCGTGCGAAACGGATCTAATGGTAATGGTGTGTGAGGTTAGTGACTTGAGTGGAGTTGGTCTCACACAAGAAACATTGTGCCCTTTCGTGTTGAAGAAAAGCTACATCCACATGCTGTGCTGTGTCCCTATAGCTTGCATGTACTTAGTGCTGGAGCTGATGTCATTGCCTTGCATTTCAAGGATAGCTGAAAATTGCCTTGGCGATGAAGGTATCTCTGAACGTGGAGTTCATTGCATTTCAATGGAGCAGTTACTGCTTTGCTTTGTCTGGAATCATATGAAGCTCAATTTTCACACAGTGCGTTTCATGGCAAATACGCACAGAGTTACAAAGCAGGGTTTTCGTGCGAAACGGGTCTAATGGTGATGGTGTGTGAGATTAGTGTTGTGAGTGGAGTTGGTCTCACACAAGAAACTCTCTGCCCATTGATGTTGAGTAAAAGCCTCATCCACATGCTGTGTTGTGTCCGTATAGCTAACATATACTTGTGCTGGAGCTGATGCCAGAGCCTTGCATTTCAAGGCTAGCTGAAAATTGCCTTGGCGATGAAGGTATCTCTGAACGTGGAGTTCATTGCATTTCAATGGAGCAGTTACAGCTTTGCTTTGTCTGGAATCGTATAAAGCTCAATTTTCACACAGTGCGTTTTATGGCAAATACGCACAGAGTTACAAAGCAGGGTTTTCGTGCGAAACGGGTCTAATGGTGATGGTGTGTGAGATTAGTGTCGTGAGTAGAGTTGGTCTCACACAAGAAACATTGTGCCCTTTCGTGTTGAAGAAAAGCCACATCCACATGCTGTGCTGTGTCCCTATAGCTTGCATGTACTTAGTGCTGGAGCTGATGCCATTGCCTTGCATTTCAAGTTTAGCTGAAAATTGCCTTGGCGATGGAAGCATCTCTGAACATGGATTTCGTTGCATTTCAATGGAGCAGTTGCAGCTTTGCTTTGTCTGGAATTCTCATAAAGCTCAATTTCAACACAGTGCGTTTTATGGCAAATATGCTCAGTGTTACGAAACAGGGTTTTCGTGCGAAACGGGTCTAATGGTGATGGTGTGTGAGGTTAGTGACCTGAGTGGAGTTGGTCTCACACAAGAAACTCTCTGCCCATGGATGTTGAGTAAAAGCCTCATCCACATGCTTTGTTGTGTCCGTATAGCTACCATGTATTTAAAGCTGAAGTTGAAGGAAGAGACCTGCATTTCAAGGCTAGCTGAAAATTGCCTTGGCGATGGAAGTATCTCTGAACGTGGAGTTCGTTGCATTTCAATGGAGCAGTTACAGCTTTGCTTTGTCTGGAATCGTATAAAGCTCGATTTTCACACAGTGCGTTTTATGACAAATATGCACAGTGTGACCAAACAGGGTTTTCGTGCGAAACGGGTCTAATGGTGATGGTGTGTGAGGTTAGCGACTTGAGTGGAGTTGGTCTCACACAAGAAACATTGTGCCTTTCGTTTTGAGTAACAGCCTCATCCACATGCTGTGCTGTGTCCCTATAGCTAACATGTACTTGGTGCTGGAGCAGATGCCAGAGCCTTGCATTTCAAGGCTAGCTGAAAATTGCCTTGGCGATGGAAGCATCTCTGAACATGGATTTCGTTGCATTTCAATGGAGCAGTTGCAGCTTTGCTTTGTGTGGAATTCTCATAAAGCTCAATTTCAACACAGTGCGTTTTATGGCAAATATGCTCAGTGTTACGAAACAGGGTTTTCGTGCGAAACGGGTCTAATGGTGATGGTGTGTGAGGTTAGTGACCTGAGTGGAGTTGGTCTCACACAAGAAACTCTCTGCCCATTGATGTTGAGTAAAAGCCTCATCCACATGCTGTGTTGTGTCCGTATAGCTTGCATGTACTTGGTGCTGGAGCTGATGCCAGAGCCTTGCATTTCAAGGCTAGCTGAAAATTGCCTTGGCGATGGAAGCATCTCTGAACATGGATTTCGTTGCATTTCAATGGAGCAGTTGCAGCTTTGCTTTGTCTGGAATTCTCATAAAGCTCAATTTCACAACAGTGCTTTATACGCCAAATACGCACAATGTGAACAAACAGGGTTTTCGTGCGAAACGGGTCTAATGGTGTAAGTGTGTGAGGTTAGTGACTTGAGTGGAGTTGGTCTCACACAAGAAACATTGTGCCCTTTCGTGTTGAAGAAAAGCTACATCCACATGCTGTGCTGTGTCCCTATAGCTAACATGTACTTGGTACTGGAGCTGATGTCATTGCCTTGCATTTCAAGGCTAGCTGAAAATTGCCTTGGCGATGAAGGTATCTCTGAACGTGGAGTTCATTGCATTTCAATGGAGCAGTTACAGCTTTGCTTTGTCTGGAATCATATGAAGCTCAATTTTCACACAGTGCGTTTTATGGCAAATACGCACACAGTTACAAAGCAGGGTTTTCGTGCGAAACGGGTCTAATGGTGATGGTGTGTGAGGTTAGCGACTTGAGTGGAGTTGGTCTCACACAAGAAACATTGTGCCTTTCGTTTTGAGTAACAGCTCATCCACATGCTGTGCTGTGTCCCTATAGCTAACATGTACTTGGTGCTGGAGCAGATGCCAGAGCCTTGCATTTCAAGGCTAGCTGAAAATTGCCTTGGCGATGGAAGCATCTCTGAACATGGATTTCGTTGCATTTCAATGGAGCAGTTGCAGCTTTGCTTTGTGTGGAATTCTCATAAAGCTCAATTTCAACACAGTGCGTTTTATGGCAAATATGCTCAGTGTTACGAAACAGGGTTTTCGTGCGAAACGGGTCTAATGGTGATGGTGTGTGAGGTTAGTGACCTGAGTGGAGTTGGTCTCACACAAGAAACTCTCTGCCCATTGATGTTGAGTAAAAGCCTCATCCACATGCTGTGTTGTGTCCGTATAGCTTGCATGTACTTGGTGCTGGAGCTGATGCCAGAGCCTTGCATTTCAAGGCTAGCTGAAAATTGCCTTGGCGATGAAGGTATCTCTGAACGTGGAGTTCATTGCATTTCAATGGAGCAGTTACAGCTTTGCTTTGTCTTTAATCGTATAAAGCTCAATTTTCACACAGTGCGTTTTATGGCAAATACGCACAGAGTTACAAAGCAGGGTTTTCGTGCGAAACGGGTCTAATGGTGATGGTGTGTGAGATTAGTGTCGTGAGTGGAGTTGGTCTCACACAAGAAACATTGTGCCTTTCGTGTTGAGTAAAAGCCTCATCCACATGCTGTGTTGTGTCCCTATAGCTAACATGTACTTGGTGCTGGAGCTGATGCCAGAGCCTTGCATTTCAAGGCTAGCTGAAAATTGCCTTGGCGATGAAGGTATCTCTGAACGTGGAGTTCATTGCATTTCAATGGAGCAGTTACAGCTTTGCTTTTTGTGGAATTCTCATAAAGCTCAATTTCAACACAGTGCGTTTTATGCCAAATACGCACAGTGTGAACACACAGGGTTTTCGTGCGAAACGGATCTAATGGTAATGGTGTGTGAGGTTAGTGACTTGAGTGGAGTTGGTCTCACACAAGAAACATTGTGCCCTTTCGTGTTGAAGAAAAGCTACATCCACATGCTGTGCTGTGTCCCTATAGCTTGCATGTACTTAGTGCTGGAGCTGATGCCATTGCCTTGCATTTCAAGGCTAGCTGAAAATTGCCTTGGCGATGAAGGTATCTCTGAACGTGGAGTTCATTGCATTTCAATGGAGCAGTTACAGCTTTGCTTTGTCTGGAATCATATGAAGCTCAATTTTCACACAGTGCGTTTCATGGCAAATACGCACAGAGTTACAAAGCAGGGTTTTCGTGCGAAACGGGTCTAATGGTGATGGTGTGTGAGGTTAGTGACCTGAGTGGAGTTGGTCTCACACAAGAAACTCTCTGCCCATTGATGTTGAGTAAAAGCCTCATCCACATGCTGTGTTGTGTCCGTATAGCTAACATATACTTGGTGCTGGAGCTGATGCCAGAGCCTTGCATTTCAAGGCTAGCTGAAAATTGCCTTGGCGATGAAGGTATCTCTGAACGTGGAGTTCATTGCATTTCAATGGAGCAGTTACAGCTTTGCTTTGTCTGGAATCGTATAAAGCTCAATTTTCACACAGTGCGTTTTATGGCAAATACGCACAGAGTTACAAAGCAGGGTTTTCGCGCGAAACGGGTCTAATGGTGATGGTGTGTGAGATTAGTGTCGTGAGTGGAGTTGGTCTCACACAAGAAACATTGTGCCCTTTCGTGTTGAAGAAAAGCTACATCCACATGCTGTGCTGTGTCCCTATAGCTTGCATGTACTTAGTGCTGGAGCTGATGCCATTGCCTTGCATTTCAAGTTTAGCTGAAAATTGCCTTGGCGATGAAGGTATCTCTGAACGTGGAGTTCATTGCATTTCAATGGAGCAGTTACAGCTTTGCTTTGTCTGGAATCGTATAAAGCTCGATTTTCACACAGTGCGTTTTATGGCAAATACGCACATAGTTACAAAGCAGGGTTTTCGTGCGAAACGGGTCTAATGGTGATGGTGTGTGAGGTTAGCGACTTGAGTGGAGTTGGTCTCACACAAGAAACATTGTGCCTTTCGTTTTGAGTAACAGCCTCATCCACATGCTGTGCTGTGTCCCTATAGCTAACATGTACTTGGTGCTGGAGCAGATGCCAGAGCCTTGCATTTCAAGGATAGCTGAAAATTGCCTTGGCGATGGAAGCATCTCTGAACATGGATTTCGTTGTATTTCAATGGAGCAGTTGCAGCTTTGCTTTGTGTGGAATTCTCATAAAGCTCAATTTCAACACAGTGCGTTTTATGGCAAATATGCTCAGTGTTACGAAACAGGGTTTTCGTGCGAAACGGGTCTAATGGTGATGGTGTGTGAGGTTAGTGACCTGAGTGGAGTTGGTCTCACACAAGAAACTCTCTGCCCATTGATGTTGAGTAAAAGCCTCATCCACATGCTGTGTTGTGTCCGTATAGCTTGCATGTACTTGGTGCTGGAGCTGATGCCAGAGCCTTGCATTTCAAGGCTAGCTGAAAATTGCCTTGGCGATGAAGGTATCTCTGAACGTGGAGTTCATTGCATTTCAATGGAGCAGTTACAGCTTTGCTTTGTCTTTAACCGTATAAAGCTCAATTTTCACACAGTGCGTTTTATGGCAAATACGCACAGAGTTACAAAGCAGGGTTTTCGTGCGAAACGGGTCTAATGGTAATGGTGTGTGAGGTTAGCGACTTGAGTTGAGTTGGTCTCACACAAGAAACATTGTGCCCTTTCGTGTTGAAGAAAAGCTATATCCACATGCTGTGCTGTGTCCCTATAGCTTGCATGTACTTAGTGCTGGAGCTGATGCCATTGCCTTGCATTTCAAGTTTAGCTGAAAATTGCCTTGGCGATGAAGGTATCTCTGAACGTGGAGTTCATTGCATTTCAATGGAGCAGTTACAGCTTTGCTTTGTCTGGAATCGTATAAAGCTCGATTTTCACACAGTGCGTTTTATGGCAAATACGCACATAGTTACAAAGCAGGGTTTTCGTGCGAAACGGGTCTAATGGTGATGGTGTGTGAGGTTAGCGACTTGAGTGGAGTTGGTCTCACCCAAGAAACATTGTGCCTTTCGTTTTGAGTAACAGCCTCATCCACATGCTGTGCTGTGTCCCTATAGCTAACATGTACTTGGTGCTGGAGCAGATGCCAGAGCCTTGCATTTCAAGGCTAGCTGAAAATTGCCTTGGCGATGGAAGCATCTCTGAACATGGATTTCGTTGCATTTCAATGGAGCAGTTGCAGCTTTGCTTTGTGTGGAATTCTCATAAAGCTCAATTTCAACACAGTGCGTTTTATGGCAAATATGCTCAGTGTTACGAAACAGGGTTTTCGTGCGAAACGGGTCTAATGGTGATGGTGTGTGAGGTTAGTGACCTGAGTGGAGTTGGTCTCACACAAGAAACTCTCTGCCCATTGATGTTGAGTAAAAGCCTCATCCACATGCTGTGTTGTGTCCGTATAGCTTGCATGTACTTGGTGCTGGAGCTGATGCCAGAGCCTTGCATTTCAAGGCTAGCTGAAAATTGCCTTGGCGATGAAGGTATCTCTGAACGTGGAGTTCATTGCATTTCAATGGAGCAGTTACAGCTTTGCTTTGTCTGGAATCGTATAAAGCTCAATTTTCACACAGTGCGTTTTATGGCAAATACGCACAGAGTTACAAAGCAGGGTTTTCGTGCGAAACGGGTCTAATGGTGATGGTGTGTGAGATTAGTGTCGTGAGTGGAGTTGGTCTCACACAAGAAACATTGTGCCCTTTCGTGTTGAGTAAAAGCCTCATCCACATGCTGTGTTGTGTCCCTATAGCTAACATGTACTTGGTACTGGAGCTGATGTCATTGCCTTGCATTTCAAGGCTAGCTGAAAATTGCCTTGGCGATGAAGGTATCTCTGAACGTGGAGTTCATTGCATTTCAATGGAGCAGTTACAGCTTTGCTTTGTCTGCAATTCTCATAAAGCTCAATTTCAACACAGTGCGTTTTATGCCAAATACGCACAGTGTGAACACACAGGGTTTTCGTGCGAAACGGATCTAATGGTAATGGTGTGTGAGGTTAGTGACTTGAGTGGAGTTGGTCTCACACAAGAAACATTGTGCCCTTTCGTGTTGAAGAAAAGCTACATCCACATGCTGTGCTGTGTCCCTATAGCTTGCATGTACTTAGTGCTGGAGCTGATGCCATTGCCTTGCATTTCAAGTTTAGCTGAAAATTGCCTTGGCGATGGAAGCATCTCTGAACGTGGATTTCGTTGCATTTCAATGGAGCAGTTGCAGCTTTGCTTTGTGTGGAATTCTCATAAAGCTCAATTTCAACACAGTGCGTTTTATGGCAAATATGCTCAGTGTTACGAAACAGGGTTTTCGTGCGAAACGGGTCTAATGGTGATGGTGTGTGAGGTTAGTGACCTGAGTGGAGTTGGTCTCACACAAGAAACTCTCTGCCCATTGATGTTGAGTAAAAGCCTCATCCACATGCTGTGTTGTGTCCGTATAGCTAACATATACTTGGTGCTGGAGCTGATGCCAGAGCCTTGCATTTCAAGGCTAGCTGAAAATTGCCTTGGCGATGAAGGTATCTCTGAACGTGGAGTTCATTGCATTTCAATGGAGCAGTTACAGCTTTGCTTTGTCTGGAATCGTATAAAGCTCAATTTTCACACAGTGCGTTTTATGGCAAATACGCACAGAGTTACAAAGCAGGGTTTTCGCGCGAAACGGGTCTAATGGTGATGGTGTGTGAGATTAGTGTCGTGAGTGGAGTTGGTCTCACACAAGAAACATTGTGCCCTTTCGTGTTGAAGAAAAGCTACATCCACATGCTGTGCTGTGTCCCTATAGCTTGCATGTACTTAGTGCTGGAGCTGATGCCATTGCCTTGCATTTCAAGTTTAGCTGAAAATTGCCTTGGCGATGAAGGTATCTCTGAACGTGGAGTTCATTGCATTTCAATGGAGCAGTTACAGCTTTGCTTTGTCTGGAATCGTATAAAGCTCGATTTTCACACAGTGCGTTTTATGGCAAATACGCACATAGTTACAAAGCAGGGTTTTCGTGCGAAACGGGTCTAATGGTGATGGTGTGTGAGGTTAGCGACTTGAGTGGAGTTGGTCTCACACAAGAAACATTGTGCCTTTCGTTTTGAGTAACAGCCTCATCCACATGCTGTGCTGTGTCCCTATAGCTAACATGTACTTGGTGCTGGAGCAGATGCCAGAGCCTTGCATTTCAAGGATAGCTGAAAATTGCCTTGGCGATGGAAGCATCTCTGAACATGGATTTCGTTGTATTTCAATGGAGCAGTTGCAGCTTTGCTTTGTGTGGAATTCTCATAAAGCTCAATTTCAACACAGTGCGTTTTATGGCAAATATGCTCAGTGTTACGAAACAGGGTTTTCGTGCGAAACGGGTCTAATGGTGATGGTGTGTGAGGTTAGTGACCTGAGTGGAGTTGGTCTCACACAAGAAACTCTCTGCCCATTGATGTTGAGTAAAAGCCTCATCCACATGCTGTGTTGTGTCCGTATAGCTTGCATGTACTTGGTGCTGGAGCTGATGCCAGAGCCTTGCATTTCAAGGCTAGCTGAAAATTGCCTTGGCGATGAAGGTATCTCTGAACGTGGAGTTCATTGCATTTCAATGGAGCAGTTACAGCTTTGCTTTGTCTTTAACCGTATAAAGCTCAATTTTCACACAGTGCGTTTTATGGCAAATACGCACAGAGTTACAAAGCAGGGTTTTCGTGCGAAACGGGTCTAATGGTAATGGTGTGTGAGGTTAGCGACTTGAGTTGAGTTGGTCTCACACAAGAAACATTGTGCCCTTTCGTGTTGAAGAAAAGCTATATCCACATGCTGTGCTGTGTCCCTATAGCTTGCATGTACTTAGTGCTGGAGCTGATGCCATTGCCTTGCATTTCAAGTTTAGCTGAAAATTGCCTTGGCGATGAAGGTATCTCTGAACGTGGAGTTCATTGCATTTCAATGGAGCAGTTACAGCTTTGCTTTGTCTGGAATCGTATAAAGCTCGATTTTCACACAGTGCGTTTTATGGCAAATACGCACATAGTTACAAAGCAGGGTTTTCGTGCGAAACGGGTCTAATGGTGATGGTGTGTGAGGTTAGCGACTTGAGTGGAGTTGGTCTCACCCAAGAAACATTGTGCCTTTCGTTTTGAGTAACAGCCTCATCCACATGCTGTGCTGTGTCCCTATAGCTAACATGTACTTGGTGCTGGAGCAGATGCCAGAGCCTTGCATTTCAAGGCTAGCTGAAAATTGCCTTGGCGATGGAAGCATCTCTGAACATGGATTTCGTTGCATTTCAATGGAGCAGTTGCAGCTTTGCTTTGTGTGGAATTCTCATAAAGCTCAATTTCAACACAGTGCGTTTTATGGCAAATATGCTCAGTGTTACGAAACAGGGTTTTCGTGCGAAACGGGTCTAATGGTGATGGTGTGTGAGGTTAGTGACCTGAGTGGAGTTGGTCTCACACAAGAAACTCTCTGCCCATTGATGTTGAGTAAAAGCCTCATCCACATGCTGTGTTGTGTCCGTATAGCTTGCATGTACTTGGTGCTGGAGCTGATGCCAGAGCCTTGCATTTCAAGGCTAGCTGAAAATTGCCTTGGCGATGAAGGTATCTCTGAACGTGGAGTTCATTGCATTTCAATGGAGCAGTTACAGCTTTGCTTTGTCTGGAATCGTATAAAGCTCAATTTTCACACAGTGCGTTTTATGGCAAATACGCACAGAGTTACAAAGCAGGGTTTTCGTGCGAAACGGGTCTAATGGTGATGGTGTGTGAGATTAGTGTCGTGAGTGGAGTTGGTCTCACACAAGAAACATTGTGCCCTTTCGTGTTGAGTAAAAGCCTCATCCACATGCTGTGTTGTGTCCCTATAGCTAACATGTACTTGGTACTGGAGCTGATGTCATTGCCTTGCATTTCAAGGCTAGCTGAAAATTGCCTTGGCGATGAAGGTATCTCTGAACGTGGAGTTCATTGCATTTCAATGGAGCAGTTACAGCTTTGCTTTGTCTGCAATTCTCATAAAGCTCAATTTCAACACAGTGCGTTTTATGCCAAATACGCACAGTGTGAACACACAGGGTTTTCGTGCGAAACGGATCTAATGGTAATGGTGTGTGAGGTTAGTGACTTGAGTGGAGTTGGTCTCACACAAGAAACATTGTGCCCTTTCGTGTTGAAGAAAAGCTACATCCACATGCTGTGCTGTGTCCCTATAGCTTGCATGTACTTAGTGCTGGAGCTGATGCCATTGCCTTGCATTTCAAGGATAGCTGAAAATTGCCTTGGCGATGAAGGTATCTCTGAACGTGGAGTTCATTGCATTTCAATGGAGCAGTTACTGCTTTGCTTTGTCTGGAATCATATGAAGCTCAATTTTCACACAGTGCGTTTCATGGCAAATACGCACAGAGTTACAAAGCAGGGTTTTCGTGCGAAACGGGTCTAATGGTGATGGTGTGTGAGATTAGTGTTGTGAGTGGAGTTGGTCTCACACAAGAAACTCTCTGCCCATTGATGTTGAGTAAAAGCCTCATCCACATGCTGTGTTGTGTCCGTATAGCTAACATATACTTGGTGCTGGAGCTGATGCCAGAGCCTTGCATTTCAAGGCTAGCTGAAAATTGCCTTGGCGATGAAGGTATCTCTGAACGTGGAGTTCATTGCATTTCAATGGAGCAGTTACAGCTTTGCTTTGTCTGGAATCGTATAAAGCTCAATTTTCACACAGTGCGTTTTATGGCAAATACGCACACAGTTACAAAGCAGGGTTTTCGTGCGAAACGGGTCTAATGGTGATGGTGTGTGAGATTAGTGTCGTGAGTGGAGTTGGTCTCACACAAGAAACATTGTGCCCTTTCGTGTTGAAGAAAAGCCACATCCACATGCTGTGCTGTGTCCCTATAGCTTGCATGTACTTAGTGCTGGAGCTGATGCCATTGCCTTGCATTTCAAGTTTAGCTGAAAATTGCCTTGGCGATGGAAGCATCTCTGAACGTGGATTTCGTTGCATTTCAATGGAGCAGTTGCAGCTTTGCTTTGTGTGGAATTCTCATAAAGCTCAATTTCAACACAGTGCGTTTTATGGCAAATATGCTCAGTGTTACGAAACAGGGTTTTCGTGCGAAACGGGTCTAATGGTGATGGTGTGTGAGGTTAGTGACCTGAGTGGAGTTGGTCTCACACAAGAAACATTGTGCCTTTCGTTTTGAGTAACAGCCTCATCCACATGCTGTGTTGTGTCCCTATAGCTAACATGTACTTGGTGCTGGAGCAGATGCCAGAGCCTTGCATTTCAAGGCTAGCTGAAAATTGCCTTGGCGATGGAAGCATCTCTGAACATGGATTTCGTTGTATTTCAATGGAGCAGTTGCAGCTTTGCTTTGTGTGGAATTCTCATAAAGCTCAATTTCAACACAGTGCGTTTTATGGCAAATATGCTCAGTGTTACGAAACAGGGTTTTCGTGCGAAACGGGTCTAATGGTGATGGTGTGTGAGGTTAGTGACCTGAGTGGAGTTGGTCTCACACAAGAAACTCTCTGCCCATTGATGTTGAGTAAAAGCCTCATCCACATGCTGTGTTGTGTCCGTATAGCTTGCATGTACTTGGTGCTGGAGCTGATGCCAGAGCCTTGCATTTCAAGGCTAGCTGAAAATTGCCTTGGCGATGAAGGTATCTCTGAACGTGGAGTTCATTGCATTTCAATGGAGCAGTTACAGCTTTGCTTTGTCTTTAACCGTATAAAGCTCAATTTTCACACAGTGCGTTTTATGGCAAATACGCACAGAGTTACAAAGCAGGGTTTTCGTGCGAAACGGGTCTAATGGTGATGGTGTGTGAGATTAGTGTCGTGAGTGGAGTTGGTCTCACACAAGAAACATTGTGCCCTTTCGTGTTGAAGAAAAGCTACATCCACATGCTGTGCTGTGTCCCTATAGCTTGCATGTACTTAGTGCTGGAGCTGATGCCATTGCCTTGCATTTCAAGGCTAGCTGAAAATTGCCTTGGCGATGAAGGTATCTCTGAACGTGGAGTTCATTGCATTTCAATGGAGCAGTTACAGCTTTGCTTTGTCTGGAATCGTATAAAGCTCGATTTTCACACAGTGCGTTTTATGGCAAATACGCACATAGTTATAAAGCAGGGTTTTCGTGCGAAACGGGTCTAATGGTGATGGTGTGTGAGGTTAGCGACTTGAGTGGAGTTGGTCTCACACAAGAAACATTGTGCCTTTCGTTTTGAGTAACAGCCTCATCCACATGCTGTGCTGTGTCCCTATAGCTAACATGTACTTGGTGCTGGAGCAGATGCCAGAGCCTTGCATTTCAAGGCTAGCTGAAAATTGCCTTGGCGATGGAAGCATCTCTGAACATGGATTTCGTTGCATTTCAATGGAGCAGTTGCAGCTTTGCTTTGTGTGGAATTCTCATAAAGCTCAATTTCAACACAGTGCGTTTTATGGCAAATATGCTCAGTGTTACGAAACAGGGTTTTCGTGAGAAACGGGTCTAATGGTGATGGTGTGTGAGGTTAGTGACCTGAGTGGAGTTGGTCTCTCACAAGAAACTCTCTGCCCATTGATGTTGAGTAAAAGCCTCATCCACATGCTGTGTTGTGTCCGTATAGCTTGCATGTACTTGGTGCTGGAGCTGATGCCAGAGCCTTGCATTTCAAGGCTAGCTGAAAATTGCCTTGGCGATGAAGGTATCTCTGAACGTGGAGTTCATTGCATTTCAATGGAGCAGTTACAGCTTTGCTTTTTGTGGAATTCTCATAAAGCTCAATTTCAACACAGTGCGTTTTATGCCAAATACGCACAGTGTGAACACACAGGGTTTTCGTGCGAAACGGATCTAATGGTAATGGTGTGTGAGGTTAGTGACTTGAGTGGAGTTGGTCTCACACAAGAAACATTGTGCCCTTTCGTGTTGAAGAAAAGCTACATCCACATGCTGTGCTGTGTCCCTATAGCTTGCATGTACTTAGTGCTGGAGCTGATGCCATTGCCTTGCATTTCAAGGATAGCTGAAAATTGCCTTGGCGATGAAGGTATCTCTGAACGTGGAGTTCATTGCATTTCAATGGAGCAGTTACTGCTTTGCTTTGTCTGGAATCATATGAAGCTCAATTTTCACACAGTGCGTTTCATGGCAAATACGCACAGAGTTACAAAGCAGGGTTTTCGTGCGAAACGGGTCTAATGATGATGGTGTGTGAGATTAGTGTTGTGAGTGGAGTTGGTCTCACACAAGAAACTCTCTGCCCATTGATGTTGAGTAAAAGCCTCATCCACATGCTGTGTTGTGTCCGTATAGCTAACATATACTTGGTGCTGGAGCTGATGCCAGAGCCTTGCATTTCAAGGCTAGCTGAAAATTGCCTTGGCGATGAAGGTATCTCTGAACGTGGAGTTCATTGCATTTCAATGGAGCAGTTACAGCTTTGCTTTGTCTGGAATCGTATAAAGCTCAATTTTCACACAGTGCGTTTTATGGCAAATACGCACAGAGTTACAAAGCAGGGTTTTCGTGCGAAACGGGTCTAATGGTGATGGTGTGTGAGATTAGTGTCGTGAGTGGAGTTGGTCTCACACAAGAAACATTGTGCCCTTTCGTGTTGAAGAAAAGCCACATCCACATGCTGTGCTGTGTCCCTATAGCTTGCATGTACTTAGTGCTGGAGCTGATGCCATTGCCTTGCATTTCAAGTTTAGCTGAAAATTGCCTTGGCGATGGAAGCATCTCTGAACGTGGATTTCGTTGCATTTCAATGGAGCAGTTGCAGCTTTGCTTTGTCTGGAATTCTCATAAAGCTCAATTTCAACACAGTGCGTTTTATGGCAAATATGCTCAGTGTTACGAAAGAGGGTTTTCGTGCGAAACGGGTCTAATGGTGATGGTGTGTGAGATTAGTGACCTGAGTGGAGTTGGTCTCACACAAGAAACTCTCTGCCCATTGATGTTGAGTAAAAGCCTCATCCACATGCTGTGTTGTGTCCGTATAGCTACCATGTATTTAAAGCTGAAGTTGAAGGAAGAGACCTGCATTTCAAGGCTAGCTGAAAATTGCCTTGGCGATGGAAGTATCTCTGAACGTGGAGTTCGTTGCATTTCAATGGAGCAGTTACAGCTTTGCTTTGTCTGGAATCGTATAAAGCTCGATTTTCACACAGTGCGTTTTATGGCAAATACGCACATAGTTACAAAGCAGGGTTTTCGTGCGAAACGGGTCTAATGGTGATGGTGTGTGAGGTTAGCGACTTGAGTGGAGTTGGTCTCACACAAGAAACATTGTGCCTTTCGTTTTGAGTAACAGCCTCATCCACATGCTGTGCTGTGTCCCTATAGCTAACATGTACTTGGTGCTGGAGCAGATGCCAGAGCCTTGCATTTCAAGGATAGCTGAAAATTGCCTTGGCGATGGAAGCATCTCTGAACATGGATTTCGTTGCATTTCAATGGAGCAGTTGCAGCTTTGCTTTGTGTGGAATTCTCATAAAGCTCAATTTCAACACAGTGCGTTTTATGGCAAATATGCTCAGTGTTACGAAACAGGGTTTTCGTGAGAAACGGGTCTAATGGTGATGGTGTGTGAGGTTAGTGACCTGAGTGGAGTTGGTCTCACACAAGAAACTCTCTGCCCATTGATGTTGAGTAAAAGCCTCATCCACATGCTGTGTTGTGTCCGTATAGCTTGCATGTACTTGGTGCTGGAGCTGATGCCAGAGCCTTGCATTTCAAGGCTAGCTGAAAATTGCCTTGGCGATGAAGGTATCTCTGAACGTGGAGTTCATTGCATTTCAATGGAGCAGTTACAGCTTTGCTTTGTCTGGAATCATATGAAGCTCAATTTTCACACAGTGCGTTTCATGGCAAATACGCACAGAGTTACAAAGCAGGGTTTTCGTGCGAAACGGGTCTAATGGTGATGGTGTGTGAGATTAGTGTTGTGAGTGGAGTTGGTCTCACACAAGAAACTCTCTGCCCATTGATGTTGAGTAAAAGCCTCATCCACATGCTGTGTTGTGTCCGTATAGCTAACATATACTTGGTGCTGGAGCTGATGCCAGAGCCTTGCATTTCAAGGCTAGCTGAAAATTGCCTTGGCGATGAAGGTATCTCTGAACGTGGAGTTCACTGCATTTCAATGGAGCAGTTACAGCTTTGCTTTGTCTGGAATTCTCATAAAGCTCAATTTCACAACAGTGCTTTATACGCCAAATACGCACAATGTGAACAAACAGGGTTTTCGTGCGAAACGGGTCTAATGGTGTAAGTGTGTGAGGTTAGTGACTTGAGTGGAGTTGGTCTCACACAAGAAACATTGTGCCCTTTCGTGTTGAAGAAAAGCTACATCCACATGCTGTGCTGTGTCCCTATAGCTAACATGTACTTGATACTGGAGCTGATGTCATTGCCTTGCATTTCAAGGCTAGCTGAAAATTGCCTTGGCGATGGAAGCATCTCTGAACATGGATTTCGTTGCATTTCAATGGAGCAGTTGCAGCTTTGCTTTGTGTGGAATTCTCATAAAGCTCAATTTCAACACAGTGCGTTTTATGGCAAATATGCTCAGTGTTACGAAACAGGGTTTTCGTGCGAAACGGGTCTAATGGTGATGGTGTGTGAGGTTAGTGACCTGAGTGGAGTTGGTCTCACACAAGAAACTCTCTGCCCATTGATGTTGAGTAAAAGCCTCATCCACATGCTGTGTTGTGTCCGTATAGCTTGCATGTACTTGGTGCTGGAGCTGATGCCAGAGCCTTGCATTTCAAGGCTAGCTGAAAATTGCCTTGGCGATGAAGGTATCTCTGAACGTGGAGTTCATTGCATTTCAATGGAGCAGTTACAGCTTTGCTTTGTCTTTAATCGTATAAAGCTCAATTTTCACACAGTGCGTTTTATGGCAAATACGCACAGAGTTACAAAGCAGGGTTTTCGTGCGAAACGGGTCTAATGGTGATGGTGTGTGAGATTAGTGTCGTGAGTGGAGTTGGTCTCACACAAGAAACATTGTGCCCTTTCGTGTTGAGTAAAAGCCTCATCCACATGCTGTGTTGTGTACCTATAGCTAACATGTACTTGGTGCTGGAGCTGATGCCAGAGCCTTGCATTTCAAGGCTAGCTGAAAATTGCCTTGGCGATGAAGGTATCTCTGAACGTGGATTTCGTTGCATTTCAATGGAGCAGTTACAGCTTTGCTTTTTGTGGAATTCTCATAAAGCTCAATTTCAACACAGTGCGTTTTATGCCAAATACGCACAGTGTGAACACACAGGGTTTTCGTGCGAAACGGATCTAATGGTAATGGTGTGTGAGGTTAGTGACTTGAGTGGAGTTGGTCTCACACAAGAAACATTGTGCCCTTTCGTGTTGAAGAAAAGCTACATCCACATGCTGTGCTGTGTCCCTATAGCTTGCATGTACTTAGTGCTGGAGCTGATGCCAGAGCCTTGCATTTCAAGGCTAGCTGAAAATTGCCTTGGCGATGAAGGTATCTCTGAACGTGGAGTTCATTGCATTTCAATGGAGCAGTTACTGCTTTGCTTTGTCTGGAATCATATGAAGCTCAATTTTCACACAGTGCGTTTCATGGCAAATACGCACAGAGTTACAAAGCAGGGTTTTCGTGCGAAACGGGTCTAATGGTGATGGTGTGTGAGGTTAGTGACCTGAGTGGAGTTGGTCTCACACAAGAAACTCTCTGCCCATTGATGTTGAGTAAAAGCCTCATCCACATGCTGTGTTGTGTCCGTATAGCTAACATATACTTGGTGCTGGAGCTGATGCCAGAGCCTTGCATTTCAAGGCTAGCTGAAAATTGCCTTGGCGATGAAGGTATCTCTGAACGTGGAGTTCATTGCATTTCAATGGAGCAGTTACAGCTTTGCTTTGTCTGGAATCGTATAAAGCTCGATTTTCACACAGTGCGTTTTATGGCAAATACGCACACAGTTACAAAGCAGGGTTTTCGTGCGAAACGGGTCTAATGGTGATGGTGTGTGAGGTTAGCGACTTGAGTGGAGTTGGTCTCACACAAGAAACATTGTGCCTTTCGTTTTGAGTAACAGCTCATCCACATGCTGTGCTGTGTCCGTATAGCTAACATGTACTTGGTGCTGGAGCAGATGCCAGAGCCTTGCATTTCAAGGCTAGCTGAAAATTGCCTTGGCGATGGAAGCATCTCTGAACATGGATTTCGTTGCATTTCAATGGAGCAGTTGCAGCTTTGCTTTGTGTGGAATTCTCATAAAGCTCAATTTCAACACAGTGCGTTTTATGGCAAATATGCTCAGTGTTACGAAACAGGGTTTTCGTGCGAAACGGGTCTAATGGTGATGGTGTGTGAGGTTAGTGACCTGAGTGGAGTTGGTCTCACACAAGAAACTCTCTGCCCATTGATGTTGAGTAAAAGCCTCATCCACATGCTGTGTTGTGTCCGTATAGCTTGCATGTACTTGGTGCTGGAGCTGATGCCAGAGCCTTGCATTTCAAGGCTAGCTGAAAATTGCCTTGGCGATGAAGGTATCTCTGAACGTGGAGTTCATTGCATTTCAATGGAGCAGTTACAGCTTTGCTTTGTCTTTAATCGTATAAAGCTCAATTTTCACACAGTGCGTTTTATGGCAAATACGCACAGAGTTACAAAGCAGGGTTTTCGTGCGAAACGGGTCTAATGGTGATGGTGTGTGAGATTAGTGTCGTGAGTGGAGTTGGTCTCACACAAGAAACATTGTGCCCTTTCGTGTTGAGTAAAAGCCTCATCCACATGCTGTGTTGTGTCCCTATAGCTAACATGTACTTGGTGCTGGAGCTGATGCCAGAGCCTTGCATTTCAAGGCTAGCTGAAAATTGCCTTGGCGATGAAGGTATCTCTGAACGTGGATTTCGTTGCATTTCAATGGAGCAGTTACAGCTTTGCTTTTTGTGGAATTCTCATAAAGCTCAATTTCAACACAGTGCGTTTTATGCCAAATACGCACAGTGTGAACACACAGGGTTTTCGTGCGAAACGGATCTAATGGTAATGGTGTGTGAGGTTAGTGACTTGAGTGGAGTTGGTCTCACACAAGAAACATTGTGCCCTTTCGTGTTGAAGAAAAGCTACATCCACATGCTGTGCTGTGTCCCTATAGCTTGCATGTACTTAGTGCTGGAGCTGATGCCAGAGCCTTGCATTTCAAGGATAGCTGAAAATTGCCTTGGCGATGAAGGTATCTCTGAACGTGGAGTTCATTGCATTTCAATGGAGCAGTTACTGCTTTGCTTTGTCTGGAATCATATGAAGCTCAATTTTCACACAGTGCGTTTCATGGCAAATACGCACAGAGTTACAAAGCAGGGTTTTCGTGCGAAACGGGTCTAATGGTGATGGTGTGTGAGGTTAGTGACCTGAGTGGAGTTGGTCTCACACAAGAAACTCTCTGCCCATTGATGTTGAGTAAAAGCCTCATCCACATGCTGTGTTGTGTCCGTATAGCTAACATATACTTGGTGCTGGAGCTGATGCCAGAGCCTTGCATTTCAAGGCTAGCTGAAAATTGCCTTGGCGATGAAGGTATCTCTGAACGTGGAGTTCATTGCATTTCAATGGAGCAGTTACAGCTTTGCTTTGTCTGGAATCGTATAAAGCTCGATTTTCACACAGTGCGTTTTATGGCAAATACGCACACAGTTTCAAAGCAGGGTTTTCGTGCGAAACGGGTCTAATGGTGATGGTGTGTGAGGTTAGCGACTTGAGTGGAGTTGGTCTCACACAAGAAACATTGTGCCTTTCGTTTTGAGTAACAGCTCATCCACATGCTGTGCTGTGTCCGTATAGCTAACATGTACTTGGTGCTGGAGCAGATGCCAGAGCCTTGCATTTCAAGGCTAGCTGAAAATTGCCTTGGCGATGGAAGCATCTCTGAACATGGATTTCGTTGCATTTCAATGGAGCAGTTGCAGCTTTGCTTTGTGTGGAATTCTCATAAAGCTCAATTTCAACACAGTGCGTTTTATGGCAAATATGCTCAGTGTTACGAAACAGGGTTTTCGTGCGAAACGGGTCTAATGGTGATGGTGTGTGAGGTTAGTGACCTGAGTGGAGTTGGTCTCACACAAGAAACTCTCTGCCCATTGATGTTGAGTAAAAGCCTCATCCACATGCTGTGTTGTGTCCGTATAGCTTGCATGTACTTGGTGCTGGAGCTGATGCCAGAGCCTTGCATTTCAAGGCTAGCTGAAAATTGCCTTGGCGATGAAGGTATCTCTGAACGTGGAGTTCATTGCATTTCAATGGAGCAGTTACAGCTTTGCTTTGTCTTTAATCGTATAAAGCTCAATTTTCACACAGTGCGTTTTATGGCAAATACGCACAGAGTTACAAAGCAGGGTTTTCGTGCGAAACGGGTCTAATGGTGATGGTGTGTGAGATTAGTGTCGTGAGTGGAGTTGGTCTCACACAAGAAACATTGTGCCCTTTCGTGTTGAGTAAAAGCCTCATCCACATGCTGTGTTGTGTCCCTATAGCTAACATGTACTTGGTGCTGGAGCTGATGCCAGAGCCTTGCATTTCAAGGCTAGCTGAAAATTGCCTTGGCGATGAAGGTATCTCTGAACGTGGATTTCGTTGCATTTCAATGGAGCAGTTACAGCTTTGCTTTTTGTGGAATTCTCATAAAGCTCAATTTCAACACAGTGCGTTTTATGCCAAATACGCACAGTGTGAACACACAGGGTTTTCGTGCGAAACGGATCTAATGGTAATGGTGTGTGAGGTTAGTGACTTGAGTGGAGTTGGTCTCACACAAGAAACATTGTGCCCTTTCGTGTTGAAGAAAAGCTACATCCACATGCTGTGCTGTGTCCCTATAGCTTGCATGTACTTAGTGCTGGAGCTGATGCCAGAGCCTTGCATTTCAAGGATAGCTGAAAATTGCCTTGGCGATGAAGGTATCTCTGAACGTGGAGTTCATTGCATTTCAATGGAGCAGTTACTGCTTTGCTTTGTCTGGAATCATATGAAGCTCAATTTTCACACAGTGCGTTTCATGGCAAATACGCACAGAGTTACAAAGCAGGGTTTTCGTGCGAAACGGGTCTAATGGTGATGGTGTGTGAGGTTAGTGACCTGAGTGGAGTTGGTCTCACACAAGAAACTCTCTGCCCATTGATGTTGAGTAAAAGCCTCATCCACATGCTGTGTTGTGTCCGTATAGCTAACATATACTTGGTGCTGGAGCTGATGCCAGAGCCTTGCATTTCAAGGCTAGCTGAAAATTGCCTTGGCGATGAAGGTATCTCTGAACGTGGAGTTCATTGCATTTCAATGGAGCAGTTACAGCTTTGCTTTGTCTGGAATCGTATAAAGCTCAATTTTCACACAGTGCGTTTTATGGCAAATACGCACAGAGTTACAAAGCAGGGTTTTCGCGTGAAACGGGTCTAATGGTGATGGTGTGTGAGATTAGTGTCGTGAGTGGAGTTGGTCTCACACAAGAAACATTGTGCCCTTTCGTGTTGAAGAAAAGCTACATCCACATGCTGTGCTGTGTCCCTATAGCTTGCATGTACTTAGTGCTGGAGCTGATGCCATTGCCTTGCATTTCAAGGCTAGCTGAAAATTGCCTTGGCGATGAAGGTATCTCTGAACGTGGAGTTCATTGCATTTCAATGGAGCAGTTACAGCTTTGCTTTGTCTGGAATCGTATAAAGCTCGATTTTCACACAGTGCGTTTTATGGCAAATACGCACAGAGTTACAAAGCAGGGTTTTCGTGCGAAACGGGTCTAATGGTGATGGTGTGTGAGGTTAGCGACTTGAGTGGAGTTGGTCTCACACAAGAAACATTGTGCCTTTCGTTTTGAGTAACAGCCTCATCCACATGCTGTGCTGTGTCCCTATAGCTAACATGTACTTGGTGCTGGAGCAGATGCCAGAGCCTTGCATTTCAAGGATAGCTGAAAATTGCCTTGGCGATGGAAGCATCTCTGAACATGGATTTCGTTGCATTTCAATGGAGCAGTTGCAGCTTTGCTTTGTGAGGAATTCTCATAAAGCTCAATTTCAACACAGTGCGTTTTATGTCAAATATGCTCAGTGTTACGAAACAGGGTTTTCGTGCGAAACGGGTCTAATGGTGATGGTGTGTGAGGTTAGTGACCTGAGTGGAGTTGGTCTCACACAAGAAACTCTCTGCCCATTGATGTTGAGTAAAAGCCTCATCCACATGCTGTGTTGTGTCCGTATAGCTTGCATGTACTTGGTGCTGGAGCTGATGCCAGAGCCTTGCATTTCAAGGCTAGCTGAAAATTGCCTTGGCGATGAAGGTATCTCTGAACGTGGAGTTCATTGCATTTCAATGGAGCAGTTACAGCTTTGCTTTGTCTTTAACCGTATAAAGCTCAATTTTCACACAGTGCGTTTTATGGCAAATACGCACAGAGTTACAAAGCAGGGTTTTCGTGCGAAACGGGTCTAATGGTAATGGTGTGTGAGATTAGTGTCGTGAGTTGAGTTGGTCTCACACAAGAAACTCTCTGCCCATTGATGTTGAGTAAAAGCCTCATCCACATGCTGTGTTGTGTCCGTATAGCTAACATATACTTGGTGCTGGAGCTGATGCCAGAGCCTTGCATTTCAAGGCTAGCTGAAAATTGCCTTGGCGATGAAGGTATCTCTGAACGTGGAGTTCACTGCATTTCAATGGAGCAGTTACAGCTTTGCTTTGTCTGGAATTCTCATAAAGCTCAATTTCACAACAGTGCTTTATACGCCAAATACGCACAATGTGAACAAACATGGTTTTCGTGCGAAACGGGTCTAATGGTGCAAGTGTGTGAGGTTAGTGACTTGAGTGGAGTTGGTCTCACACAAGAAACATTGTGCCCTTTCGTGTTGAAGAAAAGCTACATCCACATGCTGTGCTGTGTCCCTATAGCTAACATGTACTTGGTACTGGAGCTGATGTCATTGCCTTGCATTTCAAGGCTAGCTGAAAATTGCCTTGGCGATGAAGGTATCTCTGAACGTGGAGTTCATTGCATTTCAATGGAGCAGTTACAGCTTTGCTTTGTCTGGAATCGTATAAAGCTCGATTTTCACACAGTGCGTTTTATGGCAAATACGCACACAGTTACAAAGCAGGGTTTTCGTGCGAAACGGGTCTAATGGTGATGGTGTGTGAGATTAGTGTCGTGAGTGGAGTTGGTCTCACACAAGAAACATTGTGCCCTTTCGTGTTGAGTAAAAGCCTCATCCACATGCTGTGTTGTGTCCCTATAGCTAACATGTACTTGGTGCTGGAGCTGATGCCAGAGCCTTGCATTTCAAGGCTAGCTGAAAATTGCCTTGGCGATGAAGGTATCTCTGAACGTGGAGTTCATTGCATTTCAATGGAGCAGTTACAGCTTTGCTTTTTGTGGAATTCTCATAAAGCTCAATTTCAACACAGTGCGTTTTATGCCAAATACGCACAGTGTGAACACACAGGGTTTTCGTGCGAAACGGATCTAATGGTAATGGTGTGTGAGGTTAGTGACTTGAGTGGAGTTGGTCTCACACAAGAAACATTGTGCCCTTTCGTGTTGAAGAAAAGCTACATCCACATGCTGTGCTGTGTCCCTATAGCTTGCATGTACTTAGTGCTGGAGCTGATGCCATTGCCTTGCATTTCAAGTTTAGCTGAAAATTGCCTTGGCGATGAAGGTATCTCTGAACGTGGAGTTCATTGCATTTCAATGGAGCAGTTACAGCTTTGCTTTGTCTGGAATCGTATAAAGCTCGATTTTCACACAGTGCGTTTTATGGCAAATACGCACATAGTTACAAAGCAGGGTTTTCGTGCGAAACGGGTCTAATGGTGATGGTGTGTGAGGTTAGCGACTTGAGTGGAGTTGGTCTCACCCAAGAAACATTGTGCCTTTCGTTTTGAGTAACAGCCTCATCCACATGCTGTGCTGTGTCCCTATAGCTAACATGTACTTGGTGCTGGAGCAGATGCCAGAGCCTTGCATTTCAAGGCTAGCTGAAAATTGCCTTGGCGATGGAAGCATCTCTGAACATGGATTTCGTTGCATTTCAATGGAGCAGTTGCAGCTTTGCTTTGTGTGGAATTCTCATAAAGCTCAATTTCAACACAGTGCGTTTTATGGCAAATATGCTCAGTGTTACGAAACAGGGTTTTCGTGCGAAACGGGTCTAATGGTGATGGTGTGTGAGGTTAGTGACCTGAGTGGAGTTGGTCTCACACAAGAAACTCTCTACCCATTGATGTTGAGTAAAAGCCTCATCCACATGCTGTGTTGTGTCCGTATAGCTTGCATGTACTTGGTGCTGGAGCTGATGCCAGAGCCTTGCATTTCAAGGCTAGCTGAAAATTGCCTTGGCGATGAAGGTATCTCTGAACGTGGAGTTCATTGCATTTCAATGGAGCAGTTACAGCTTTGCTTTTTGTGGAATTCTCATAAAGCTCAATTTCAACACAGTGCGTTTTATGCCAAATACGCACAGTGTGAACACACAGGGTTTTCGTGCGAAACGGATCTAATGGTAATGGTGTGTGAGGTTAGTGACTTGAGTGGAGTTGGTCTCACACAAGAAACATTGTGCCCTTTCGTGTTGAAGAAAAGCTACATCCACATGCTGTGCTGTGTCCCTATAGCTTGCATGTACTTAGTGCTGGAGCTGATGCCATTGCCTTGCATTTCAAGGATAGCTGAAAATTGCCTTGGCGATGAAGGTATCTCTGAACGTGGAGTTCATTGCATTTCAATGGAGCAGTTACTGCTTTGCTTTGTCTGGAATCATATGAAGCTCAATTTTCACACAGTGCGTTTCATGGCAAATACGCACAGAGTTACAAAGCAGGGTTTTCGTGCGAAACGGGTCTAATGGTGATGGTGTGTGAGATTAGTGTTGTGAGTGGAGTTGGTCTCACACAAGAAACTCTCTGCCCATTGATGTTGAGTAAAAGCCTCATCCACATGCTGTGTTGTGTCCGTATAGCTAACATATACTTGGTGCTGGAGCTGATGCCAGAGCCTTGCATTTCAAGGCTAGCTGAAAATTGCCTTGGCGATGAAGGTATCTCTGAACGTGGAGTTCATTGCATTTCAATGGAGCAGTTGCAGCTTTGCTTTGTCTGGAATTCTCATAAAGCTCAATTTCAACACAGTGCGTTTTATGGCAAATATGCTCAGTGTTACGAAACAGGGTTTTCGTGCGAAACGGGTCTAATGGTGATGGTGTGTGAGGTTAGTGACCTGAGTGGAGTTGGTCTCACACAAGAAACTCTCTGCCCATTGATGTTGAGTAAAAGCCTCATCCACATGCTGTGTTGTGTCCGTATAGCTACCATGTATTTAAAGCTGAAGTTGAAGGAAGAGACCTGCATTTCAAGGCTAGCTGAAAATTGCCTTGGCGATGAAGGTATCTCTGAACGTGGAATTCACTGCATTTCAATGGAGCAGTTACAGCTTTGCTTTGTCTGGAATTCTCATAAAGCTCAATTTCACAACAGTGCTTTATACGCCAAATACGCACAATGTGAACAAACAGGGTTTTCGTGCGAAACGGGTCTAATGGTGTAAGTGTGTGAGGTTAGTGACTTGAGTGGAGTTGGTCTCACACAAGAAACATTGTGCCCTTTCGTGTTGAAGAAAAGCTACATCCACATGCTGTGCTGTGTCCCTATAGCTAACATGTACTTGGTACTGGAGCTGATGTCATTGCCTTGCATTTCAAGGCTAGCTGAAAATTGCCTTGGCGATGAAGGTATCTCTGAACGTGGAGTTCATTGCATTTCAATGGAGCAGTTACAGCTTTGCTTTGTCTGGAATCGTATAAAGCTCGATTTTCACACAGTGCGTTTTATGGCAAATACGCACACAGTTACAAAGCAGGGTTTTCGTGCGAAACGGGTCTAATGGTGATGGTGTGTGAGGTTAGCGACTTGAGTGGAGTTGGTCTCACACAAGAAACATTGTGCCTTTCGTTTTGAGTAACAGCTCATCCACATGCTGTGCTGTGTCCGTATAGCTAACATGTACTTGGTGCTGGAGCAGATGCCAGAGCCTTGCATTTCAAGGCTAGCTGAAAATTACCTTGGCGATGGAAGCATCTCTGAACATGGATTTCGTTGCATTTCAATGGAGCAGTTGCAGCTTTGCTTTGTGTGGAATTCTCATAAAAGGCTGGGGTAGCTGTCTTAATTTCAGATGATGTGGACTTCAATCTGACACACATCAAAAAGGACAGGGAAGGACATTATATATTGGTGAAGGGACTGATCCATCAGGAAGTAATTACCATTGTGAACATATATGCACCAAATTCAAACGCACCTAGCTACGTGAAGCAATTACTCACGGACTTAAGGGGAGACATAGATATGCACACAATAATAGTGGGTGATCTTAACACCCCACTAACAACTATAGACAGATCAACAAAACAAAAACTCAACAAAGAAACAACAGAACTCATACAAACAATAGAACAACTGGACTTGGTTGACATTTATAGAATTTTTTACCCTAAGGTCACAGATTATACATTTTTTTCAGCAGTACATGGCACCTTCTCCAGGATCGACCACATGATAGGACACAAAGCAAACCTAAATAACTTCAAAAAGATAGGAATCATACCATGTACCCTCTCAGACCACCACGGAATGAAGCTGGAAATCAGCAATTCAAAATGCCCCAGGAAATACAGAAACTCTTGGAGGCTGAACAATATGCTACTAAACGAACAATGGATCAGAGAAGAAATTAAAGATGAGATCAAAAAATTTATGGAAACCAATGAAAACTCTGACACAACATTCCAAAATTTGTGGGACACTGCCAAAGCAGTGCTACGGGGTAAACTCATCGCAATTGGAGCTCATGTCAAGGCCCAAAAGAGGCGCCAAATACAGGAACTAAACACACACCTCCAGGAACTGGAAAAACAACAGCAGAAGAGCCCCACACACAATAGGAAACAAGAAATCATCAAAACAAGGGAGGAAATCAACCAGATAGAAATAAAAAAAACCATACACAAAATCAATGAATCAAAAAGCTGGTTTTTTGAGAAGATAAACAAGATAGACACTCCACTGGCCCGACTGACAAAGAAAAAACAAGAGAAGGCAAGAATTAACAGCATCAAAGATGAAAAAGGCAACATAACAACAGACACCGCATCCATTAAGGCCATAATCAGAAATTACTACAAAGCACTGTACTCCAACAAATCAGAAGATCACCAAGAAATGGAAAAGTTCTTAGACTTCTACCACTTGCCAAAACTTAGCCCAGAGGCAACAAACGACCTGAACAAACCCATAACTGAAGTAGAGATTGAATCAGTGATTAAAGACCTCCCAACAAGGAAAAGCCCAGGCCCAGATGGCTTCACTCCAGAATTCTACAAAACATTCCGAACAGAGCTGACCCCAATCCTCTACAAACTCTTCAAAACAATAGAAAAAGAGGCAACCCTTCCAAACTCATTCTATGAAGCCAACATTACCTTAATCCCAAAACCAGACAGAGAACTAACAGAGAAGGAAAACTACAGACCTATCTCTTTGATGAACATTGATGCTAAGATTCTCAACAAAATCCTAGCCAACAGAATTCAAAAACACATCAGACAGATCATTCATCCAGATCAAGTAGGATTCATCCCTGGAATGCAGGGATGGTTCAACATTCGAAAATCTATAAATGTGATACACCACATCCAAAAACTGAAAAACAAGAATCACATGATAGTATCAATAGATGCGGAAAAAGCTTTCGACAAAATCCAACATCACTTCCTACTAAAAACCCTAACCAAGGTAGGCATAGATGGAAAAATCCACAACATAATTAAAGCAATATATGAAAAACCCAACGCCAGCATCATACTGAATGGAGAAAAGCTGGAACCCTTCCCACTGAGATCTGGAACAAGACAGGGATGTCCACTTTCTCCACTACTATTCAACATAGTCCTAGAGGTACTCGCTGAGGCCATAAGACAAGAAAAAGAAATCAGAGGAATCCAAATGGGAAACGAAGAAGTCAAGCTCTCACTATACGCAGATGATATGATTCTTTATGTAGAAGAGCCAAGAGACTCAATACAGAGACTGCTAGAACTTGTACGAGAGTTTGGTAGAGTGGCAGGGTACAAAATTAATGAACAAAAATCAACAGCCATAGTGTATGCGAACAGCCCCAAGATGGAAAAAGACTTAACCAGCAAGATACCATTCAAAATAACAGAGAAAAGTATGAAATATCTGGGAATAAATCTAACCAAAAATGTAGAAGACTTATTTGAAGAAAACTACAATCTGCTTAAAAAAGAAATTGAACAAGACCTCAAAAGATGGAGTAATATCCCATGCTCCTGGATAGGTAAAATCAATATCATTAAAATGTCTATACTGCCAAAAGCAATATATACATTCAACGCAATCCCAATCAAATTGCCCAAAATATTCTTCATTGAACTGGAAACAATGATCCAAAGGTTCATCTGGAAGCACAAAAAACCACGGATAGCTAGAACTATCCTGAAGAACAGGAAGTTAGCAGGGGGAATCACAGTTCCGGACCTCTGGACATACTATAGGGCAGTGGTTATCAAAACAGCGTGGTACTGGCACAAAGATAGAGAGGAAGATCAATGGAGCAGAATAGAAACGCCAGAAGGAAACCCACACAGATACAGCCAAATAATCTTTGACAAAAAGACAAACGACAACCCAGGCAAATGGGAAGGTCTGTTCAATAAATGCTGCTGGGACAACTGGTTGATAGCCTGCAGAAACAAAAAACTAGATCCACATCTCTCACCATACACTAAGATCAGATCTAAATGGATAACAGATCTAAACCTACATCCAGAAACCTTCAAACTTTTGGAAGAAAATGTTGGAAACACACTGGAACACTTAGGGGTAGGCCCTCACTTCCTAAAAAAGACTCCAGATGCAGTAGAAATCAAGACCAAAATAAACAATTGGGACCTCATCAAACTAAGAAGCTTCTGTACAGCTAGAGAAACAATCAACAAAGTAAAAAGGCAACCCACAGAATGGGAGAAGATCTTCGCACACGACATAGGTGATAGAGGGCTAATATCCAGAATATACAAAGAGCTACAAAACAACCAAAATGTCAAAACAAACAACCCACTCAAGAAATGGGCACGGGAAATGGGCAGACACTTCACAAAGGAACAAACCCAAATGGCAAATAAACATATGAAAAAATGCTCAAGTTCCCTGGCAATAAGGGAAATCCAAATTAAAACATCAATGAGGTACCACCTAACGCCAGTAAGACTGGCCCACATGAATAAAAGCACCAACGACACTTGTTGGCGAGGTTGCGGGGAAAAGGGAACCCTACTCCACTGCTGGTGGGGCTGCAGGCTGGTACAGCCTCTATGGAAATCAGTATGGAGAATATTCAAACAACTCAAATTCAACATACCGTATGATCCAGCAATAGCACTCCTAGGAATATATCCAGAACACTTGTTCTATGAGAAACCAACATGTACTCCTATGTTCATAGCAGCACAATCAGTAATTGCAAAAACATGGAAACAACCAAAATGCCCATCAAAAGAGGATTGGATAAGAAAGCTATGGTTCATCTACTCCATGGAATACTACTCAGCTATTAAAAAAAACAAAATGCAGTTCTTTGTGGCCAAATGGGCCAAACTGGAAACCATAATGCTAAGGGAAATGAGCCAATCCCAAAAGGTTAAATACCACATGTATGCCTTAATTTAAGATGATATGATGTTGTGTATAACATGTTATGTTTTGAATGTTATATGTTGTGTATAAACTAAAATTGAAGAATAGGTGAGGTGGTCACAGAAGGTGGCTGGGAACCCGCATTTACTTTTAACATATTGGTTACTCATTACTATGTCAATTAATTCCATAATGATGTAAATTTTTGCTGATGGTATGTTGGAGCTTTCAATTGACTGGGATGATACTCTGCTGGCTCTGTCATCAGACCAGAGAGGGTATACCTAAGAAACCGTTGAACTTGACGGGACAACAAGATGCTGGACTCTATGTTTGGTATACGTTTGCAATGGGGAAATCTCAACTGAACTTGAGCTGTGGTTATGCAACAAGGTGGAGGAATCCACCATGGTGGGAGGGTTTGGGGAGGGGTGGGGAGAACCCAAGTATCTATGTAACTGTGTCACATAATACAATGTAATTACTGAAGTTAAATAATAAATAATTAAAAAAAAAAAAAAAAAAGAAAATGAATAATGAATGTAAAAAAAAAAAAAAAAAAAAAAAAAGAAACTCTCTGCCCATTGATGTTGAGTAAAAGCCTCATCCACATGCTGTGTTGTGTCCGTATAGCTAACATATACTTGGTGCTGGAGCTGATGCCAGAGCCTTGCATTTCAAGGCTAGCTGAAAATTGCCTTGGCGATGAAGGTATCTCTGAACGTGGAGTTCATTGCATTTCAATGGAGCAGTTGCAGCTTTGCTTTGTCTGGAATTCTCATAAAGCTCAATTTCAACACAGTGCGTTTTATGGCAAATATGCTCAGTGTTACGAAACAGGGTTTTCGTGCGAAACGGGTCTAATGGTGATGGTGTGTGAGGTTAGTGACCTGAGTGGAGTTGGTCTCACACAAGAAACTCTCTGCCCATTGATGTTGAGTAAAAGCCTCATCCACATGCTGTGTTGTGTCCGTATAGCTACCATGTATTTAAAGCTGAAGTTGAAGGAAGAGACCTGCATTTCAAGGCTAGCTGAAAATTGCCTTGACGATGGAAGTATCTCTGAACGTGGAGTTCGTTGCATTTCAATGGAGCAGTTACAGCTTTGCTTTGTCTGGAATCGTATAAAGCTCGATTTTCACACAGTGCGTTTTATGGCAAATACGCACAGAGTTACAAAGCAGGGTTTTCGTGCGAAACGGGTCTAATGGTGATGGTGTGTGAGGTTAGCGACTTGAGTGGAGTTGGTCTCACACAAGAAACATTGTGCCTTTCGTTTTGAGTAACAGCCTCATCCACATGCTGTGCTGTGTCCCTATAGCTAACATGTACTTGGTGCTGGAGCAGATGCCAGAGCCTTGCATTTCAAGGCTAGCTGAAAATTGCCTTGGCGATGGAAGCATCTCTGAACATGGATTTCGTTGCATTTCAATGGAGCAGTTGCAGCTTTGCTTTGTGTGGAATTCTCATAAAGCTCAATTTCAACACAGTGTGTTTTATGGCAAATATGCTCAGTGTTACGAAACAGGGTTTTCGTGCGAAACGGGTCTAATGGTGATGGTGTGTGAGGTTAGTGACCTGAGTGGAGTTGGTCTCACACAAGAAACTCTCTGCCCATTGATGTTGAGTAAAAGCCTCATCCACATGCTGTGTTGTGTCCGTATAGCTTGCATGTACTTGGTGCTGGAGCTGATGCCAGAGCCTTGCATTTCAAGGCTAGCTGAAAATTGCCTTGGCGATGAAGGTATCTCTGAACGTGGAGTTCATTGCATTTCAATGGAGCAGTTACAGCTTTGCTTTGTCTTTAACCGTATAAAGCTCAATTTTCACACAGTGCGTTTTATGGCAAATACGCACAGAGTTACAAAGCAGGGTTTTCGTGCGAAACGGGTCTAATGGTGATGGTGTGTGAGATTAGTGTCGTGAGTTGAGTTGGTCTCACACAAGAAACATTGTGCCCTTTCGTGTTGAAGAAAAGCTACATCCACATGCTGTGCTGTGTCCCTATAGCTTGCATGTACTTAGTGCTGGAGCTGATGCCATTGCCTTGCATTTCAAGTTTAGCTGAAAATTGCCTTGGCGATGAAGGTATCTCTGAACGTGGAGTTCATTGCATTTCAATGGAGCAGTTACAGCTTTGCTTTGTCTGGAATCGTATAAAGCTTGATTTTCACACAGTGCGTTTTATGGCAAATACGCACATAGTTACAAAGCAGGGTTTTCGTGCGAAACGGGTCTAATGGTGATGGTGTGTGAGGTTAGCGACTTGAGTGGAGTTGGTCTCACACAAGAAACATTGTGCCTTTCGTTTTGAGTAACAGCCTCATCCACATGCTGTGCTGTGTCCCTATAGCTAACATGTACTTGGTGCTGGAGCAGATGCCAGAGCCTTGCATTTCAAGGCTAGCTGAAAATTGCCTTGGCGATGGAAGCATCTCTGAACATGGATTTCGTTGCATTTCAATGGAGCAGTTGCAGCTTTGCTTTGTGTGGAATTCTCATAAAGCTCAATTTCAACACAGTGCGTTTTATGGCAAATATGCTCAGTGTTACGAAACAGGGTTTTCGTGCGAAACGGGTCTAATGGTGATGGTGTGTGAGGTTAGTGACCTGAGTGGAGTTGGTCTCACACAAGAAACTCTCTGCCCATTGATGTTGAGTAAAAGCCTCATCCACATGCTGTGTTGTGTCCGTATAGCTTGCATGTACTTGGTGCTGGAGCTGATGCCAGAGCCTTGCATTTCAAGGCTAGCTGAAAATTGCCTTGGCGATGAAGGTATCTCTGAACGTGGAGTTCATTGCATTTCAATGGAGCAGTTACAGCTTTGCTTTTTGTGGAATTCTCATAAAGCTCAATTTCAACACAGTGCGTTTTATGCCAAATACGCACAGTGTGAACACACAGGGTTTTCGTGCGAAACGGATCTAATGGTAATGGTGTGTGAGGTTAGTGACTTGAGTGGAGTTGGTCTCACACAAGAAACATTGTGCCCTTTCGTGTTGAAGAAAAGCTACATCCACATGCTGTGCTGTGTCCCTATAGCTTGCATGTACTTAGTGCTGGAGCTGATGCCATTGCCTTGCATTTCAAGGATAGCTGAAAATTGCCTTGGCGATGAAGGTATCTCTGAACGTGGAGTTCATTGCATTTCAATGGAGCAGTTACTGCTTTGCTTTGTCTGGAATCATATGAAGCTCAATTTTCACACAGTGCGTTTCATGGCAAATACGCACAGAGTTACAAAGCAGGGTTTTCGTGCGAAACGGGTCTAATGGTGATGGTGTGTGAGGTTAGTGACCTGAGTGGAGTTGGTCTCACACAAGAAACTCTCTGCCCATTGATGTTGAGTAAAAGCCTCATCCACATGCTGTGTTGTGTCCGTATAGCTAACATATACTTGGTGCTGGAGCTGATGCCAGAGCCTTGCATTTCAAGGCTAGCTGAAAATTGCCTTGGCGATGAAGGTATCTCTGAACGTGGAGTTCATTGCATTTCAATGGAGCAGTTACAGCTTTGCTTTGTCTGGAATCGTATAAAGCTCAATTTTCACACAGTGCGTTTTATGACAAATATGCACAGTGTTACGAAACAGGGTTTTCGTGCGAAACGGGTCTAATGGTGATTGTGTGTGAGGTTAGCGACTTGAGTGGAGTTGGTCTCACACAAGAAACATTGTGCCCTTTCGTGTTGAAGAAAAGCTACATCCACATGCTGTGCTGTGTCCCTATAGCTTGCATGTACTTAGTGCTGGAGCTGATGCCATTGCCTTGCATTTCAAGTTTAGCTGAAAATTGCCTTGGCGATGAAGGTATCTCTGAACGTGGAGTTCATTGCATTTCAATGGAGCAGTTACAGCTTTGCTTTGTCTGGAATCGTATAAAGCTCGATTTTCACACAGTGCGTTTTATGGCAAATACGCACATAGTTACAAAGCAGGGTTTTCGTGCGAAACGGGTCTAATGGTGATGGTGTGTGAGGTTAGCGACTTGAGTGGAGTTGGTCTCACACAAGAAACATTGTGCCTTTCGTTTTGAGTAACAGCCTCATCCACATGCTGTGCTGTGTCCCTATAGCTAACATGTACTTGGTGCTGGAGCAGATGCCAGAGCCTTGCATTTCAAGGCTAGCTGAAAATTGCCTTGGCGATGGAAGCATCTCTGAACATGGATTTCGTTGCATTTCAATGGAGCAGTTGCAGCTTTGCTTTGTGTGGAATTCTCATAAAGCTCAATTTCAACACAGTGCGTTTTATGGCAAATATGCTCAGTGTTACGAAACAGGGTTTTCGTGCGAAACGGGTCTAATGGTGATGGTGTGTGAGGTTAGTGACCTGAGTGGAGTTGGTCTCACACAAGAAACTCTCTGCCCATTGATGTTGAGTAAAAGCCTCATCCACATGCTGTGTTGTGTCCGTATAGCTTGCATGTACTTGGTGCTGGAGCTGATGCCAGAGCCTTGCATTTCAAGGCTAGCTGAAAATTGCCTTGGCGATGAAGGTATCTCTGAACGTGGAGTTCATTGCATTTCAATGGAGCAGTTACAGCTTTGCTTTGTCTTTAACCGTATAAAGCTCAATTTTCACACAGTGCGTTTTATGGCAAATACGCACAGAGTTACAAAGCAGGGTTTTCGTGCGAAACGGGTCTAATGGTGATGGTGTGTGAGATTAGTGTCGTGAGTTGAGTTGGTCTCACACAAGAAACATTGTGCCCTTTCGTGTTGAAGAAAAGCTACATCCACATGCTGTGCTGTGTCCCTATAGCTTGCATGTACTTAGTGCTGGAGCTGATGCCATTGCCTTGCATTTCAAGTTTAGCTGAAAATTGCCTTGGCGATGAAGGTATCTCTGAACGTGGAGTTCATTGCATTTCAATGGAGCAGTTACAGCTTTGCTTTGTCTGGAATCGTATAAAGCTCGATTTTCACACAGTGCGTTTTATGGCAAATACGCACAGAGTTACAAAGCAGGGTTTTCGTGCGAAACGGGTCTAATGGTGATGGTGTGTGAGGTTAGCGACTTGAGTGGAGTTGGTCTCACACAAGAAACATTGTGCCTTTCGTTTTGAGTAACAGCCTCATCCACATGCTGTGCTGTGTCCCTATAGCTAACATGTACTTGGTGCTGGAGCAGATGCCAGAGCCTTGCATTTCAAGGCTAGCTGAAAATTGCCTTGGCGATGGAAGCATCTCTGAACATGGATTTCGTTGCATTTCAATGGAGCAGTTGCAGCTTTGCTTTGTGTGGAATTCTCATAAAGCTCAATTTCAACACAGTGCGTTTTATGGCAAATATGCTCAGTGTTACGAAACAGGGTTTTCGTGCGAAACGGGTCTAATGGTGATGGTGTGTGAGGTTAGTGACCTGAGTGGAGTTGGTCTCACACAAGAAACTCTCTGCCCATTGATGTTGAGTAAAAGCCTCATCCACATGCTGTGTTGTGTCCGTATAGCTAACATATACTTGGTGCTGGAGCTGATGCCAGAGCCTTGCATTTCAAGGCTAGCTGAAAATTGCCTTGGCGATGAAGGTATCTCTGAACGTGGAGTTCATTGCATTTCAATGGAGCAGTTACAGCTTTGCTTTGTCTGGAATCGTATAAAGCTCAATTTTCACACAGTGCGTTTTATGGCAAATACGCACAGAGTTACAAAGCAGGGTTTTCGCGTGAAACGGGTCTAATGGTGATGGTGTGTGAGATTAGTGTCGTGAGTGGAGTTGGTCTCACACAAGAAACATTGTGCCCTTTCGTGTTGAAGAAAAGCTACATCCACATGCTGTGCTGTGTCCCTATAGCTTGCATGTACTTAGTGCTGGAGCTGATGCCATTGCCTTGCATTTCAAGTTTAGCTGAAAATTGCCTTGGCGATGAAGGTATCTCTGAACGTGGAGTTCATTGCATTTCAATGGAGCAGTTACAGCTTTGCTTTGTCTGGAATCGTATAAAGCTCGATTTTCACACAGTGCGTTTTATGGCAAATACGCACATAGTTACAAAGCAGGGTTTTCGTGCGAAACGGGTCTAATGGTGATGGTGTGTGAGGTTAGCGACTTGAGTGGAGTTGGTCTCACACAAGAAACATTGTGCCTTTCGTGTTGAGTAACAGCCTCATCCACATGCTGTGCTGTGTCCCTATAGCTAACATGTACTTGGTGCTGGAGCAGATGCCAGAGCCTTGCATTTCAAGGCTAGCTGAAAATTGCCTTGGCGATGGAAGCATCTCTGAACATGGATTTCGTTGCATTTCAATGGAGCAGTTGCAGCTTTGCTTTGTGTGGAATTCTCATAAAGCTCAATTTCAACACAGTGCGTTTTATGGCAAATATGCTCAGTGTTACGAAACAGGGTTTTCGTGCGAAACGGGTCTAATGGTGATGGTGTGTGAGGTTAGTGACCTGAGTGGAGTTGGTCTCACACAAGAAACTCTCTGCCCATTGATGTTGAGTAAAAGCCTCATCCACATGCTGTGTTGTGTCCGTATAGCTTGCATGTACTTGGTGCTGGAGCTGATGCCAGAGCCTTGCATTTCAAGGCTAGCTGAAAATTGCCTTGGCGATGAAGGTATCTCTGAACGTGGAGTTCACTGCATTTCAATGGAGCAGTTACAGCTTTGCTTTGTCTTTAACCGTATAAAGCTCAATTTTCACACAGTGCGTTTTATGGCAAATACGCACAGAGTTACAAAGCAGGGTTTTCATGCGAAACGGGTCTAATGGTGATGGTGTGTGAGATTAGTGTCGTGAGTTGAGTTGGTCTCACACAAGAAACATTGTGCCCTTTCGTGTTGAAGAAAAGCTACATCCACATGCTGTGCTGTGTCCCTATAGCTTGCATGTACTTAGTGCTGGAGCTGATGCCATTGCCTTGCATTTCAAGTTTAGCTGAAAATTGCCTTGGCGATGAAGGTATCTCTGAACGTGGAGTTCATTGCATTTCAATGGAGCAGTTACAGCTTTGCTTTGTCTGGAATCGTATAAAGCTCGATTTTCACACAGTGCGTTTTATGGCAAATACGCACAGAGTTACAAAGCAGGGTTTTCGTGCGAAACGGGTCTAATGGTGCAAGTGTGTGAGGTTAGCGACTTGAGTGGAGTTGGTCTCACACAAGAAACATTGTGCCTTTCGTTTTGAGTAACAGCCTCATCCACATGCTGTGCTGTGTCCCTATAGCTAACATGTACTTGGTGCTGGAGCAGATGCCAGAGCCTTGCATTTCAAGGCTAGCTGAAAATTGCCTTGGCGATGGAAGCATCTCTGAACATGGATTTCGTTGCATTTCAATGGAGCAGTTGCAGCTTTGCTTTGTGTGGAATTCTCATAAAGCTCAATTTCAACACAGTGCGTTTTATGGCAAATATGCTCAGTGTTACGAAACAGGGTTTTCGTGCGAAACGGGTCTAATGGTGATGGTGTGTGAGGTTAGTGACCTGAGTGGAGTTGGTCTCACACAAGAAACTCTCTGCCCATTGATGTTGAGTAAAAGCCTCATCCACATGCTGTGTTGTGTCCGTATAGCTAACATATACTTGGTGCTGGAGCTGATGCCAGAGCCTTGCATTTCAAGGCTAGCTGAAAATTGCCTTGGCGATGAAGGTATCTCTGAACGTGGAGTTCATTGCATTTCAATGGAGCAGTTACAGCTTTGCTTTGTCTGGAATCGTATAAAGCTCAATTTTCACACAGTGCGTTTTATGGCAAATACGCACAGAGTTACAAAGCAGGGTTTTCGTGCGAAACGGGTCTAATGGTGATGGTGTGTGAGATTAGTGTCGTGAGTGGAGTTGGTCTCACACAAGAAACATTGTGCCCTTTCGTGTTGAAGAAAAGCCACATCCACATGCTGTGCTGTGTCCCTATAGCTTGCATGTACTTAGTGCTGGAGCTGATGCCATTGCCTTGCATTTCAAGTTTAGCTGAAAATTGCCTTGGCGATGGAAGCATCTCTGAACGTGGATTTCGTTGCATTTCAATGGAGCAGTTGCAGCTTTGCTTTGTGTGTTATTCTCATAAAGCTCAATTTCAACACAGTGCGTTTTATGGCAAATATGCTCAGTGTTACGAAACAGGGTTTTCGTGCGAAACGGGTCTAATGGTGATGGTGTGTGAGGTTAGTGACCTGAGTGGAGTTGGTCTCACACAAGAAACTCTCTGCCCATTGATGTTGAGTAAAAGCCTCATCCACATGCTGTGTTGTGTCCGTATAGCTACCATGTATTTAAAGCTGAAGTTGAAGGAAGAGACCTGCATTTCAAGGCTAGCTGAAAATTGCCTTGGCGATGGAAGTATCTCTGAACGTGGAGTTCGTTGCATTTCAATGGAGCAGTTACAGCTTTGCTTTGTCTGGAATCGTATAAAGCTCGATTTTCACACAGTGCGTTTTATGGCAAATACGCACATAGTTACAAAGCAGGGTTTTCGTGCGAAACGGGTCTAATGGTGATGGTGTGTGAGGTTAGCGACTTGAGTGGAGTTGGTCTCACACAAGAAACATTGTGCCTTTCGTTTTGAGTAACAGCCTCATCCACATGCTGTGCTGTGTCCCTATAGCTAACATGTACTTGGTGCTGGAGCAGATGCCAGAGCCTTGCATTTCAAGGCTAGCTGAAAATTGCCTTGGCGATGGAAGCATCTCTGAACATGGATTTCGTTGCATTTCAATGGAGCAGTTGCAGCTTTGCTTTGTGTGGAATTCTCATAAAGCTCAATTTTAACACAGTGCGTTTTATGGCAAATATGCTCAGTGTTACGAAACAGGGTTTTCGTGCGAAACGGGTCTAATGGTGATGGTGTGTGAGGTTAGTGACCTGAGTGGAGTTGGTCTCACACAAGAAACTCTCTGCCCATTGATGTTGAGTAAAAGCCTCATCCACATGCTGTGTTGTGTCCGTATAGCTTGCATGTACTTGGTGCTGGAGCTGATGCCAGAGCCTTGCATTTCAAGGCTAGCTGAAAATTGCCTTGGCGATGAAGGTATCTCTGAACGTGGAGTTCATTGCATTTCAATGGAGCAGTTACAGCTTTGCTTTTTGTGGAATTCTCATAAAGCTCAATTTCAACACAGTGCGTTTTATGCCAAATACGCACAGTGTGAACACACAGGGTTTTCGTGCGAAACGGATCTAATGGTAATGGTGTGTGAGGTTAGTGACTTGAGTGGAGTTGGTCTCACACAAGAAACATTGTGCCCTTTCGTGTTGAAGAAAAGCTACATCCACATGCTGTGCTGTGTCCCTATAGCTTGCATGTACTTAGTGCTGGAGCTGATGCCATTGCCTTGCATTTCAAGGCTAGCTGAAAATTGCCTTGGCGATGAAGGTATCTCTGAACGTGGAGTTCATTGCATTTCAATGGAGCAGTTACTGCTTTGCTTTGTCTGGAATCATATGAAGCTCAATTTTCACACAGTGCGTTTCATGGCAAATACGCACAGAGTTACAAAGCAGGGTTTTCGTGCGAAACGGGTCTAATGGTGATGGTGTGTGAGATTAGTGTTGTGAGTGGAGTTGGTCTCACACAAGAAACTCTCTGCCCATTGATGTTGAGTAAAAGCCTCATCCACATGCTGTGTTGTGTCCGTATAGCTAACATATACTTGGTGCTGGAGCTGATGCCAGAGCCTTGCATTTCAAGGCTAGCTGAAAATTGCCTTGGCGATGAAGGTATCTCTGAACGTGGAGTTCATTGCATTTCAAAGGAGCAGTTACAGCTTTGCTTTGTCTGGAATCGTATAAAGCTCAATTTTCACACAGTGCGTTTTATGGCAAATACGCACAGAGTTACAAAGCAGGGTTTTCGTGCGAAACGGGTCTAATGGTGATGGTGTGTGAGATTAGTGTCGTGAGTGGAGTTGGTCTCACACAAGAAACATTGTGCCCTTTCGTGTTGAAGAAAAGCCACATCCACATGCTGTGCTGTGTCCCTATAGCTTGCATGTACTTAGTGCTGGAGCTGATGCCATTGCCTTGCATTTCAAGTTTAGCTGAAAATTGCCTTAGCGATGGAAGCATCTCTGAACGTGGATTTCGTTGCATTTCAATGGAGCAGTTGCAGCTTTGCTTTGTCTGGAATTCTCATAAAGCTCAATTTCAACACAGTGCGTTTTATGGCAAATATGCTCAGTGTTACGAAACAGGGTTTTCGTGCGAAACGGGTCTAATGGTGATGGTGTGTGAGGTTAGTGACCAGAGTGGAGTTGGTCTCACACAAGAAACTCTCTGCCCATTGATGTTGAGTAAAAGCCTCATCCACATGCTGTGTTGTGTCCGTATAGCTACCATGTATTTAAAGCTGAAGTTGAAGGAAGAGACCTGCATTTCAAGGCTAGCTGAAAATTGCCTTGGCGATGGAAGTATCTCTGAACGTGGAGTTCGTTGCATTTCAATGGAGCAGTTACAGCTTTGCTTTGTCTGGAATCGTATAAAGCTCGATTTTCACACAGTGCGTTTTATGACAAATATGCACAGTGTGACCAAACAGGGTTTTCGTGCGAAACGGGTCTAATGGTGATGGTGTGTGAGGTTAGCGACTTGAGTGGAGTTGGTCTCACACAAGAAACATTGTGCCTTTCGTTTTGAGTAACAGCCTCATCCACATGCTGTGCTGTGTCCCTATAGCTAACATGTACTTGGTGCTGGAGCAGATGCCAGAGCCTTGCATTTCAAGGCTAGCTGAAAATTGCCTTGGCGATGGAAGCATCTCTGAACATGGATTTCGTTGCATTTCAATGGAGCAGTTGCAGCTTTGCTTTGTGTGGAATTCTCATAAAGCTCAATTTCAACACAGTGCGTTTTATGGCAAATATGCTCAGTGTTACGAAACAGGGTTTTCGTGCGAAACGGGTCTAATGGTGATGGTGTGTGAGGTTAGTGACCTGAGTGGAGTTGGTCTCACACAAGAAACTCTCTGCCCATTGATGTTGAGTAAAAGCCTCATCCACATGCTGTGTTGTGTCCGTATAGCTTGCATGTACTTGGTGCTGGAGCTGATGCCAGAGCCTTGCATTTCAAGGCTAGCTGAAAATTGCCTTGGCGATGAAGGTATCTCTGAACGTGGAGTTCATTGCATTTCAATGGAGCAGTTACAGCTTTGCTTTTTGTGGAATTCTCATAAAGCTCAATTTCAACACAGTGCGTTTTATGCCAAATACGCACAGTGTGAACACACAGGGTTTTCGTGCGAAACGGATCTAATGGTAATGGTGTGTGAGGTTAGTGACTTGAGTGGAGTTGGTCTCACACAAGAAACATTGTGCCCTTTCGTGTTGAAGAAAAGCTACATCCACATGCTGCGCTGTGTCCCTATAGCTTGCATGTACTTAGTGCTGGAGCTGATGCCATTGCCTTGCATTTCAAGGATAGCTGAAAATTGCCTTGGCGATGAAGGTATCTCTGAACGTGGAGTTCATTGCATTTCAATGGAGCAGTTACTGCTTTGCTTTGTCTGGAATCATATGAAGCTCAATTTTCACACAGTGCGTTTCATGGCAAATACGCACAGAGTTACAAAGCAGGGTTTTCGTGCGAAACGGGTCTAATGGTGATGGTGTGTGAGATTAGTGTTGTGAGTGGAGTTGGTCTCACACAAGAAACTCTCTGCCCATTGATGTTGAGTAAAAGCCTCATCCACATGCTGTGTTGTGTCCGTATAGCTAACATATACTTGGTGCTGGAGCTGATGCCAGAGCCTTGCATTTCAAGGCTAGCTGAAAATTGCCTTGGCGATGAAGGTATCTCTGAACGTGGAGTTCATTGCATTTCAATGGAGCAGTTACATCTTTGCTTTGTCTGGAATCATATAAAGCTCAATTTTCACACAGTGCGTTTTATGTCAAATATGCTCAGTGTTACGAAATAGGGTTTTCGTGCGAAACGGGTCTAATGGTGATGGTGTGTGAGATTAGTGTCGTGAGTGGAGTTGGTCTCACACAAGAAACATTGTGCCCTTTCGTGTTGAAGAAAAGCCACATCCACATGCTGTGCTGTGTCCCTATAGCTTGCATGTACTTAGTGCTGGAGCTGATGCCATTGCCTTGCATTTCAAGTTTAGCTGAAAATTGCCTTGGCGATGGAAGCATCTCTGAACGTGGATTTCGTTGCATTTCAATGGAGCAGTTGCAGCTTTGCTTTGTGTGGAATTCTCATAAAGCTCAATTTCAACACAGTGCGTTTTATGGCAAATATGCTCAGTGTTACGAAACAGGGTTTTCGTGCGAAACGGGTCTAATCATGATGGTGTGTGAGGTTAGTGACCTGAGTGGAGTTGGTCTCACACAAGAAACTCTCTGCCCATTGATGTTGAGTAAAAGCCTCATCCACATGCTGTGCTGTGTCCGTATAGCTACCATGTATTTAAAGCTGAAGTTGAAGGAATAGACCTGCATTTCAAGGCTAGCTGAAAATTGCCTTGGCGATGGAAGTATCTCTGAACGTGGAGTTCGTTGCATTTCAATGGAGCAGTTACAGCTTTGCTTTGTCTGGAATCGTATAAAGCTCGATTTTCACACAGTGCGTTTTATGACAAATATGCACAGTGTGACCAAACAGGGTTTTCGTGCGAAACGGGTCTAATGGTGATGGTGTGTGAGGTTAGCGACTTGAGTGGAGTTGGTCTCACACAAGAAACATTGTGCCTTTCGTTTTGAGTAACAGCCTCATCCACATGCTGTGCTGTGTCCCTATAGCTAACATGTACTTGGTGCTGGAGCAGATGCCAGAGCCTTGCATTTCAAGGCTAGCTGAAAATTGCCTTGGCGATGGAAGCATCTCTGAACATGGATTTCGTTGCATTTCAATGGAGCAGTTGCAGCTTTGCTTTGTGTGGAATTCTCATAAAGCTCAATTTCAACACAGTGCGTTTTATGGCAAATATGCTCAGTGTTACGAAACAGGGTTTTCGTGCGAAACGGGTCTAATGGTGATGGTGTGTGAGGTTAGTGACCTGAGTGGAGTTGGTCTCACACAAGAAACTCTCTGCCCATTGATGTTGAGTAAAAGCCTCATCCACATGCTGTGTTGTGTCCGTATAGCTTGCATGTACTTGGTGCTGGAGCTGATGCCAGAGCCTTGCATTTCAAGGCTAGCTGAAAATTGCCTTGGCGATGAAGGTATCTCTGAACGTGGAGTTCATTGCATTTCAATGGAGCAGTTACAGCTTTGCTTTTTGTGGAATTCTCATAAAGCTCAATTTCAACACAGTGCGTTTTATGCCAAATACGCACAGTGTGAACACACAGGGTTTTCGTGCGAAACGGATCTAATGGTAATGGTGTGTGAGGTTAGTGACTTGAGTGGAGTTGGTCTCACACAAGAAACATTGTGCCCTTTCGTGTTGAAGAAAAGCTACATCCACATGCTGCGCTGTGTCCCTATAGCTTGCATGTACTTAGTGCTGGAGCTGATGCCATTGCCTTGCATTTCAAGGATAGCTGAAAATTGCCTTGGCGATGAAGGTATCTCTGAACGTGGAGTTCATTGCATTTCAATGGAGCAGTTACTGCTTTGCTTTGTCTGGAATCATATGAAGCTCAATTTTCACACAGTGCGTTTCATGGCAAATACGCACAGAGTTACAAAGCAGGGTTTTCGTGCGAAACGGGTCTAATGGTGATGGTGTGTGAGATTAGTGTTGTGAGTGGAGTTGGTCTCACACAAGAAACTCTCTGCCCATTGATGTTGAGTAAAAGCCTCATCCACATGCTGTGTTGTGTCCGTATAGCTAACATATACTTGGTGCTGGAGCTGATGCCAGAGCCTTGCATTTCAAGGCTAGCTGAAAATTGCCTTGGCGATGAAGGTATCTCTGAACGTGGAGTTCATTGCATTTCAATGGAGCAGTTACATCTTTGCTTTGTCTGGAATCATATAAAGCTCAATTTTCACACAGTGCGTTTTATGTCAAATATGCTCAGTGTTACGAAATAGGGTTTTCGTGCGAAACGGGTCTAATGGTGATGGTGTGTGAGATTAGTGTCGTGAGTGGAGTTGGTCTCACACAAGAAACATTGTGCCCTTTCGTGTTGAAGAAAAGCCACATCCACATGCTGTGCTGTGTCCCTATAGCTTGCATGTACTTAGTGCTGGAGCTGATGCCATTGCCTTGCATTTCAAGTTTAGCTGAAAATTGCCTTGGCGATGGAAGCATCTCTGAACGTGGATTTCGTTGCATTTCAATGGAGCAGTTGCAGCTTTGCTTTGTGTGGAATTCTCATAAAGCTCAATTTCAACACAGTGCGTTTTATGGCAAATATGCTCAGTGTTACGAAACAGGGTTTTCGTGCGAAACGGGTCTAATCATGATGGTGTGTGAGGTTAGTGACCTGAGTGGAGTTGGTCTCACACAAGAAACTCTCTGCCCATTGATGTTGAGTAAAAGCCTCATCCACATGCTGTGCTGTGTCCGTATAGCTACCATGTATTTAAAGCTGAAGTTGAAGGAATAGACCTGCATTTCAAGGCTAGCTGAAAATTGCCTTGGCGATGGAAGTATCTCTGAACGTGGAGTTCGTTGCATTTCAATGGAGCAGTTACAGCTTTGCTTTGTCTGGAATCGTATAAAGCTCGATTTTCACACAGTGCGTTTTATGACAAATATACACAGTGTGACCAAACAGGGTTTTCGTGCGAAACGGGTCTAATGGTGATGGTGTGTGAGGTTAGCGACTTGAGTGGAGTTGGTCTCACACAAGAAACATTGTGCCTTTCGTTTTGAGTAACAGCCTCATCCACATGCTGTGCTGTGTCCCTATAGCTAACATGTACTTGGTGCTGGAGCAGATGCCAGAGCCTTGCATTTCAAGGCTAGCTGAAAATTGCCTTGGCGATGGAAGCATCTCTGAACATGGATTTCGTTGCATTTCAATGGAGCAGTTGCAGCTTTGCTTTGTGTGGAATTCTCATAAAGCTCGATTTTCACACAGTGCGTTTTATGGCAAATATGCTCAGTGTTACGAAACAGGGTTTTCGTGCGAAACGGGTCTAATGGTGATGGTGTGTGAGGTTAGTGACCTGAGTGGAGTTGGTCTCACACAAGAAACTCTCTGCCCATTGATGTTGAGTAAAAGCCTCATCCACATGCTGTGTTGTGTCCGTATAGCTTGCATGTACTTGGTGCTGGAGCTGATGCCAGAGCCTTGCATTTCAAGGCTAGCTGAAAATTGCCTTGGCGATGAAGGTATCTCTGAACGTGGAGTTCATTGCATTTCAATGGAGCAGTTACAGCTTTGCTTTTTGTGGAATCGTATAAAGCTCAATTTTCACACAGTGCGTTTTATGGCAAATACGCACAGAGTTACAAAGCAGGGTTTTCGTGCGAAACGGGTCCAATGGTGATGGTGTGTGAGATTAGTGTCGTGAGTGGAGTTGGTCTCACACAAGAAACATTGTGCCCTTTCGTGTTGAAGAAAAGCTACATCCACATGCTGTGCTGTGTCCGTATAGCTTGCATGTACTTAGTGCTGGAGCTGATGCCATTGCCTTGCATTTCAAGGCTAGCTGAAAATTGCCTTGGCGATGAAGGTATCTCTGAACGTGGAGTTCATTGCATTTCAATATAGCAGTTACTGCTTTGCTTTGTTTGGAATCATATGAAGCTCAATTTTCACACAGTGCGTTTCATGGCAAATACGCACAGAGTTACAAAGCAGGGTTTTCGTGCGAAACGGGTCTAATGGTGATGGTGTGTGAGATTAGTGTTGTGAGTGGAGTTGGTCTCACACAAGAAACTCTCTGCCCATTGATGTTGAGTAAAAGCCTCATCCACATGCTGTGTTGTGTCCGTATAGCTTGCATGTACTTAGTGCTGGAGCTGATGCCATTGCCTTGCATTTCAAGGCTAGCTGAAAATTGCCTTTGCGATGAAGGTATCTCTGAACGTGGAGTTCATTGCATTTCAATGGAGCAGTTACTGCTTTGCTTTGTCTGGAATCGTATAAAGCTCGATTTTCACACAGTGCGTTTTATGGCAAATACGCACATAGTTACAAAGCAGGGTTTTCGTGCGAAACGGGTCTAATGGTGATGGTGTGTGAGGTTAGCGACTTGAGTGGAGTTGGTCTCACACAAGAAACATTGTGCCTTTCCTGTTGAGTAACAGCCTCATCCACATGCTGTGCTGTGTCCCTATAGCTAACATGTACTTGGTGCTGGAGCTGATGCCAGAGCCTTGCATTTCAAGGCTAGCTGAAAATTGCCTTGGCGATGGAAGTATCTCTGAACATGGATTTCGTTGCATTTCAATGGAGCAGTTGCAGCTTTGCTTTGTGTGGAATTCTCATAAAGCTCAATTCAATACAGTGCGTTTTATGGCAAATATGCTCAGTGTTACGAAACAGGGTTTTCGTACGAAACGGGTCTAATGGTGATGGTGTGTGAGGTTAGTGACCTGAGTGGAGTTGGTCTCACACAAGAAACTCTCTGCCCATGGATGTTGAGTAAAAGCCTCATCCACATGCTGTGTTGTGTCCGTATAGCTACCATGTATTTAAAGCTGAAGTTGATGGAAGAGACCTGCATTTCAAGGCTAGCTGAAAATTGCCTTGGCGATGAAGGTATCTCTGAACGTGGAGTTCATTGCATTTCAATGGAGCAGTTACTGCTTTGCTTTGTCTGGAATCATATGAAGCTCAATTTTCACACAGTGCGTTTCATGGCAAATACGCACAGAGTTACAAAGCAGGGTTTTCCTGCGAAACGGGTCTAATGGTGATGGTGTGTGAGATTAGTGTTGTGAGTGGAGTTGGTCTCACACAAGAAACTCTCTGCCCATTGATGTTGAGTAAAAGCATGCTGTGTTGTGTCCGTATAGCTAACATATACTTGGTGCTGGAGCTGATGCCAGAGTCTTGCATTTCAAGGCTAGCTGAAAATTGCCTTGGCGATGAAGGTATCTCTGAACGTGGAGTTCATTGCATTTCAATGGAGCAGTTACAGCTTTGCTTTGTCTGGAATCGTATAAAGCTCAATTTTCACACAGTGCGTTTTATGGCAAATACGCACAGAGTTACAAAGCAGGGTTTTCGTGCGAAACGGGTCTAATGGTGATGGTGTGTGAGGTTAGTGACTTGAGTGGAGTTGGTCTCACACAAGAAACATTGTGCCTTTCGTTTTGAGTAACAGCCTCATCCACATGCTGTGCTGTGTCCCTATAGCTAACATGTACTTGGTGCTGGAGCAGATGCCAGAGCCTTGCATTTCAAGGCTAGCTGAAAATTGCCTTGGCGATGGAAGCATCTCTGAACATGGATTTCGTTGCATTTCAATGGAGCAGTTGCAGCTTTGCTTTGTGTGGAATTCTCATAAAGCTCAATTTCAACACAGTGCGTTTTATGGCAAATATGCTCGGTGTTACGAAACAGGATTTTCGTGCGAAACGGGTCTAATGGTGATGGTGTGTGAGGTTAGTGACCTGAGTGGAGTTGGTCTCACACAAGAAACTCTCTGCCCATTGATGTTGAGTAAAAGCCTCATCCACATGCTGCGTTGTGTCCGTATAGCTTGCATGTACTTGGTGCTGGAGCTGATGCCAGAGCCTTGCATTTCAAGGCTAGCTGAAAATTGCCTTGGCGATGAAGGTATCTCTGAACGTGGAGTTCATTGCATTTCAATGGAGCAGTTACATCTTTGCTTTTTGTGGAATTCTCATAAAGCTCAATTTCAACACAGTGCGTTTTATGCCAAATACGCACAGTGTGAACACACAGGGTTTTCGTGCGAAACGGATCTAATGGTAATGGTGTGTGAGGTTAGTGACTTGAGTGGAGTTGGTCTCACACAAGAAACATTGTGCCCTTTCGTGTTGAAGAAAAGCTACATCCACATGCTGTGCTGTGTCCCTATAGCTTGCATGTACTTAGTGCTGGAGCTGATGCCATTGCCTTGCATTTCAAGGATAGCTGAAAATTGCCTTGGCGATGAAGGTATCTCTGAACGTGGAGTTCATTGCATTTCAATGGAGCAGTTACAGCTTTGCTTTGTCTGGAATCATATGAAGCTCAATTTTCACACAGTGCGTTTCATGGCAAATACGCACAGAGTTACAAAGCAGGGTTTTCGTGCGAAACGGGTCTAATGGTGATGGTGTGTGAGATTAGTGTTGTGAGTGGAGTTGGTCTCACACAAGAAACTCTCTGCCCATTGATGTTGAGTAAAAGCCTCATCCACATGCTGTGTTGTGTCCGTATAGCTAACATATACTTGGTGCTGGAGCTGATGCCAGAGCCTTGCATTTCAAGGATAGCTGAAAATTGCCTTGGCGATGAAGGTATCTCTGAACGTGGAGTTCATTGCATTTCAATGGAGCAGTTACAGCTTTGCTTTGTCTTTAATCGTATAAAGCTCAATTTTCACAGTGTGCGTTTTATGGCAAATACGCACAGAGTTACAAAGCAGGGTTTTCGTGCGAAACGGGTCTAATGGTGATGGTGTGTGAGATTAGTGTCGTGAGTGGAGTTGGTCTCACACAAGAAACATTGTGCCCTTTCGTGTTGAAGAAAAGCTACATCCACATGCTGTGCTGTGTCCCTATAGCTTGCATGTACTTAGTGCTGGAGCTGATGCCATTGCCTTGCATTTCAAGTTTAGCTGAAAATTGCCTTGGCGATGAAGGTATCTCTGAACGTGGAGTTCATTGCATTTCAATGGAGCAGTTACAGCTTTGCTTTGTCTGGAATCGTATAAAGCTCGATTTTCACACAGTGCGTTTTATGGCAAATACGCACAGAGTTACAAAGCAGGGTTTTCGTACGAAACGGGTCTAATGGTGATGGTGTGTGAGATTAGTGTCGTGAGTGGAGTTGGTCTCACACAAGAAACATTGTGCCCTTTCGTGTTGAGTAAAAGCCTCATATACATGCTGTGCTGTGTCCCTATAGCTAACATGTACTTGGTGCTGGAGCTGATGCCAGAGCCTTGCATTTCAAGGCTAGCTGAAAATTGCCTTGGCGATGAAGGTATCTCTGAACGTGGAGTTCGTTGCATTTCAATGGAGCAGTTACAGCTTTGCTTTTTGTGGAATTCTCATAAAGCTCAATTTCAACACAGTGCGTTTTATGCCAAATATGCTCAGTGTTACGAAACAGGGTTTTCGTGCGAAACGGGTCTAATGGTGATGGTGTGTGAGGTTAGTGACCTGAGTGGAGTTGGTCTCACACAAGAAACTCTCTGCCCATGGATGTTGAGTAAAAGCCTCATCCACATGCTGTGTTGTGTCCGTATAGCTACCATGTATTTAAAGCTGAAGTTGAAGGAAGAGACCTGCATTTCAAGGCTAGCTGAAAATTGCCTTGGCGATGGAAGTATCTCTGAACGTGGAGTTCGTTGCATTTCAATGGAGCAGTTACAGCTTTGCTTTGTCTGGAATTCTCATAAAGCTCAATTTCAACACAGTGCGTTTTATGACAAATATGCACAGTGTGACCAAACAGGGTTTTCGTGCGAAACGGGTCTAATGGTGATGGTGTGTGAGATTAGTGACCTGAGTGGAGTTGGTCTCACACAAGAAACTCTCTGCCCATTGATGTTGAGTAAAAGCCTCATCCACATGCTGTGTTGTGTCCGTATAGCTTGCATGTACTTAGTGCTGGAGCTGATGCCATTGCCTTGCATTTCAAGGCTAGCTGAAAATTGCCTTTGCGATGAAGGTATCTCTGAACGTGGAGTTCATTGCATTTCAATGGAGCAGTTACTGCTTTGCTTTGTCTGGAATCGTATAAAGCTCGATTTTCACACAGTGCGTTTTATGGCAAATACGCACATAGTTACAAAGCAGGGTTTTCGTGCGAAACGGGTCTAATGGTGATGGTGTGTGAGGTTAGCGACTTGAGTGGAGTTGGTCTCACACAAGAAACATTGTGCCTTTCCTGTTGAGTAACAGCCTCATCCACATGCTGTGCTGTGTCCCTATAGCTAACATGTACTTGGTGCTGGAGCTGATGCCAGAGCCTTGCATTTCAAGGCTAGCTGAAAATTGCCTTGGCGATGGAAGTATCTCTGAACATGGATTTCGTTGCATTTCAATGGAGCAGTTGCAGCTTTGCTTTGTGTGGAATTCTCATAAAGCTCAATTCAATACAGTGCGTTTTATGGCAAATATGCTCAGTGTTACGAAACAGGGTTTTCGTACGAAACGGGTCTAATGGTGATGGTGTGTGAGGTTAGTGACCTGAGTGGAGTTGGTCTCACACAAGAAACTCTCTGCCCATGGATGTTGAGTAAAAGCCTCATCCACATGCTGTGTTGTGTCCGTATAGCTACCATGTATTTAAAGCTGAAGTTGATGGAAGAGACCTGCATTTCAAGGCTAGCTGAAAATTGCCTTGGCGATGAAGGTATCTCTGAACGTGGAGTTCATTGCATTTCAATGGAGCAGTTACTGCTTTGCTTTGTCTGGAATCATATGAAGCTCAATTTTCACACAGTGCGTTTCATGGCAAATACGCACAGAGTTACAAAGCAGGGTTTTCCTGCGAAACGGGTCTAATGGTGATGGTGTGTGAGATTAGTGTTGTGAGTGGAGTTGGTCTCACACAAGAAACTCTCTGCCCATTGATGTTGAGTAAAAGCCTCATCCACATGCTGTGTTGTGTCCGTATAGCTAACATATACTTGGTGCTGGAGCTGATGCCAGAGTCTTGCATTTCAAGGCTAGCTGAAAATTGCCTTGGCGATGAAGGTATCTCTGAACGTGGAGTTCATTGCATTTCAATGGAGCAGTTACAGCTTTGCTTTGTCTGGAATCGTATAAAGCTCAATTTTCACACAGTGCGTTTTATGGCAAATACGCACAGAGTTACAAACAGGGTTTTCGTGCGAAACGGGTCTAATGGTGATGGTGTGTAAGATTAGTGTCGTGAGTGGAGTTGGTCTCACACAAGAAACATTGTGCCCTTTCGTGTTGAAGAAAAGCTACATCCACATGCTGTGCTGTGTCCCTATAGCTTGCATGTACTTAGTGCTGGAGCTGATGCCATTGCCTTGCATTTCAAGTTTAGCTGAAAATTGCCTTGGCGATGAAGTTATCTCTGAACGTGGAGTTCATTGCATTTCAATGGAGCAGTTACAGCTTTGCTTTGTCTGGAATTCTCATAAAGCTCAATTTCAACACAGTGCGTTTTAAGACAAATATGCACAGTGTTACGAAACAGGGTTTTCCTGCGAAACGGGTCTAATGGTAATCTGTGTGAGGTTAGCAACTTGAGTGGAGTTGGTCTCACACAAGAAACATTGTGCCTTTCGTGTTAGCAGCCTCATCCACATGCTGTGCTGTGTCCCTATAGCTAACATGTACTTGGTGCTGGAGCTGATGCCAGAGCCTTGCATTTCAAGGCTAGCTGAAAATTGCCTTGGCGATGGAAGCATCTCTGAACATGGATTTCGTTGCATTTCAATGGAGCAGTTGCAGCTTTGCTTTGTGTGGAATTCTCATAAAGCTCAATTTCAACACAGTGCGTTTTATGGCAAATATGCTCAGTGTTACGAAACAGGGTTTTCGTGCGAAACGGGTCTAATGGTGATGGTGTGTGAGGTTAGTGACCTGAGTGGAGTTGGTCTCACACAAGAAACTCTCTGCCCATGGATGTTGAGTAAAAGCCTCATCCACATGCTGTGTTGTGTCCGTATAGCTACCATGTATTTAAAGCTGAAGTTGAAGGGAGAGACCTGCATTTCAAGGCTAGCTGAAAATTGCCTTGGCGATGGAAGTATCTCTGAACGTGGAGTTGGTTGCACTTCAATGGAGCAGTTACAGCTTTGCTTTGTCTGGAATTCTCATAAAGCTCAATTTCAACACAGTGCGTTTTATGAAAAATATGCACAGTGTGACCAAACAGGGTTTTCGTGCGAAACGGGTCTAATGGTGTAGGTGTGTGAGATTAGTGACCTGAGTGGAGTTGGTCTCACACAAGAAACTCTCTGCCCATGGATGTTGAGTAAAAGCCTCATCCACATGCTGTGTTGTGTCCGTATAGCTTGCATGTACTTGGTGCTGGAGCTGATGCCAGAGCCTTGCATTTCAAGGATAGCTGAAAATTGCCTTGGCGATGAAGGTATCTCTGAACGTGGAGTTCGTTGCATTTCAATGGAGCAGTTACAGCTTTGCTTTGTCTGGAATCGTATAAAGCTCAATTTTCACACAGTGCGTTTTATGGCAAATACGCACAGAGTTACAAAGCAGGGTTTTTGTGCAAAACGGGTCTAATGGTGATTGTGTGTGAGATTAGTGTCGTGAGTGGAGTTGGTCTCACACAAGAAACATTGTGCCCTTTCGTGTTGAGTAAAAGCCTCACCCACATGCTGTGCTGTGTCCCTATAGCTAACATGTACTTGGTGCTGGAGCTGATGCCAGAGCCTTGCATTTCAAGGCTAGCTGAAAATTGCCTTGGCGATGAAGGTATCTCTGAACGTGGAGTTCATTGCATTTCAATGGAGCAGTTACAGCTTTGCTTTGTCTGGAATCGTATAAAGCTCGATTTTCACACAGTGCGTTTTATGGCAAATACGCACAGTGTGAACACACAGGGTTTTCGTGCGAAACGGATCTAATGGTAATGGTGTGTGAGGTTAGTGACTTGAGTGGAGTTGGTCTCTCACAAGAAACATTGTGCCCTTTCGTGTTGAAGAAAAGCTACATCCACATGCTGTGCTGTGTCCCTATAGCTTGCATGTACTTAGTGCTGGAGCTGATGCCATTGCCTTGCATTTCAAGGATAGCTGAAAATTGCCTTGGCGATGAAGGTATCTCTGAACGTGGACTTCATTGCATTTCAATGGAGCCGTTACTGCTTTGCTTTGTCTGGAATCGTATAAAGCTCGATTTTCACACAGTGCGTTTTATGGCAAATACGCACATAGTTACAAAGCAGGGTTTTCGTGCGAAACGGGTCTAATGGTGATGGTGTGTGAGGTTAGCGACTTGAGTGGAGTTGGTCTCACACAAGAAACATTGTGCCTTTCGTGTTGAGTAACAGCCTCATCCACATGCTGTGCTGTGTCCCTATAGCTTGCATGTACTTAGTGCTGGAGCTGATGCCATTGCCTTGCATTTCACGTTTAGCTGAAAATTGCCTTGGCGATGAAGGTATCTCTGAACGTGGAGTTCATTGCATTTCAATGGAGCAGTTACAGCTTTGCTTTGTCTGGAATTCTCATAAAGCTCAATTTCAACACAGTGCGTTTTATGACAAATATGCACAGTGTTACGAAACAGGGTTTTCCTGCGAAACGGGTCTAATGGTAATCTGTGTGAGGTTAGCGACTTGAGTGGAGTTGGTCTCACACAAGAAACATTGTGCCTTTCGTGTTAACAGCCTCATCAACATGCTGTGCTGTGTCCCTATAGCTAACATGTACTTGGTGCTGGAGCAGATGCCAGAGCCTTGCATTTCAAGGCTAGCTGAAAATTGCCTTGGCGATGAAGGTATCTCTGAACGTGGAGTTCATTGCATTTCAATGGAGCAGTTACTGCTTTGCTTTGTCTGGAATCATATGAAGCTCAATTTTCACACAGTGCGTTCCATGGCAAATACGCACAGAGTTACAAAGCAGGGTTTTCGTGCGAAACGGGTCTAATGGTGATGGTGTGTGAGGTTAGCGACTTGAGTGGAGTTGGTCTCACACAAGAAACATTGTGCCTTTCGTGTTGAGTAACAGCCTCATCCACATGCTGTGCTGTGTCCCTATAGCTAACATGTACTTGGTGCTGGAGCTGATGCCAGAGCCTTGCATTTCAAGGCTAGCTGAAAATTGTCTTGGCGATGGAAGTATCTCTGAACATGGAGTTCGTTGCATTTCAATGGAGCAGTTGCAGCTTTGCTTTTTGTGGAATTCTCATAAAGCTCAATTCAATACAGTGCGTTTTATGGCGAATATGCTCAGTGTTACGAAACAGGGTTTTCGTGCGAAACGGGTCTAATGGTGATGGTGTGTGAGGTTAGTGACCTGAGTGGAGTTGGTCTCACACAAGAAACTCTCTGCCCATGGATGTTGAGTAAAAGCCTCATCCACATGCTGTGTTGTGTCCATATAGCTACCATGTATTTAAAGCTCAAGTTGATGGAAGAGACCTGCATTTCAAGGCTAGCTGAAAATTGCCTTGGCGATGAAGGTATCTCTGAACGTGGAGTTCATTGCATTTCAATGGAGCAGTTACTGCTTTGCTTTGTCTGGAATCGTATAAAGCTCGATTTTCACACAGTGCGTTTTATGGCAAATACGCACATAGTTACAAAGCAGGGTTTTCGCGTGAAACGGGTCTAATGGTGATGGTGTGTGAGGTTAGCGACTTGAGTGGAGTTGGTCTCACACAAGAAACATTGTGCCTTTCGTGTTGAGTAACAGCCTCATCCACATGCTGTGCTGTGTTCCTATACCTAACATGTACTTGGTGCTGGAGCTGATGCCAGAGCCTTGCATTTCAAGGCTAGCTGAAAATTGCCTTGGCGATGGAAGTATCTCTGAACATGGAGTTCGTTGCATTTCAATGGAGCAGTTGCAGCTTTGCTTTGTGTGGAATTCTCATAAAGCTCAATTCAATACAGTGCGTTTTATGGCAAATATGCTCAGTGTTACGAAACAGGGTTTTCGTGCGAAACGGGTCTAATGGTGATGGTGTGTGAGGTTAGTGACCTGAGTGGAGTTGGTCTCACACAAGAAACTCTCTGCCCATGGATGTTGAGTAAAAGCCTCATCCACATGCTGTGTTGTGTCCCTATAGCTACCATGTATTTAAAGCTGAAGTTGAAGGAAGAGACCTGCATTTCAAGGCTAGCTGAAAATTGCCTTGGCGATGGAAGTATCTCTGAACGTGGAGTTCGTTGCATTTCAATGGAGCAGTTACAGCTTTGCTTTGTCTGGAATTCTCATAAAGCTCAATTTCAACACAGTGCGTTTTATGACAAATATGCACAGTGTGACCAAACAGGGTTTTCGTGCGAAACGGGTCTAATGGTGATGGTGTGTGAGATTAGTGACCTGAGTGGAGTTGGTCTCACCCAAGAAACTCTCTGCCCATTGATGTTGAGTAAAAGCCTCATCCACATGCTGTGTTGTGTCCCTATAGCTTGCATGTACTTGGTGCTGGAGCTGATGCCAGAGCCTTGCATTTCAAGGCTAGCTGAAAATTGCCTTGGCGATGAAGGTATCTCTGAACGTGGAGTTCATTGCATTTCAATGGAGCAGTTACAGCTTTGCTTTGTGTGGAATCGTATAAAGCTCAATTTTCACACAGTGCGTTTTATGGCAAATACGCACAGAGTTACAAAGCAGGGTTTTCGTACAAAACGGGTCTAATGGTGATGGTGTGTGAGATTAGTGTCGTGAGTGGAGTTGGTCTCACACAAGAAACATTGTGCCCTTTCGTGTTGAGTAAAAGCCTCATCCACATGCTGTGCTGTGTCCCTATAGCTAACATGTACTTGGTGCTGGAGCTGATGCCAGAGCCTTCCATTTCAAGGCTAGCTGAAAATTGCCTTGGCGATGAAGGTATCTCTGAACGTGGAGTTCATTGCATTTCAATGGAGCAGTTACAGCTTTGCTTTTTGTGGAATTCTCATAAAGCTCAATTTCAACACAGTGCGTTTTATGCCAAATACGCACAGTGTGAACACACAGGGTTTTCGTGCGAAACGGATCTAATGGTAATGGTGTGTGAGGTTAGTGACTTGAGTGGAGTTGGTCTCACACAAGAAACATTGTGCCCTTTCGTGTTGAAGAAAAGCTACATCCACATGCTGTGCTGTGTCCCTATAGCTTGCATGTACTTAGTGCTGGAGCTGATGCCATTGCCTTGCATTTCAAGGATAGCTGAAAATTGCCTTGGCGATGAAGGTATCTCTGAACGTGGAGTTCATTGCATTTCAATGGAGCAGTTACTGCTTTGCTTTGTCTGGAATCGTATAAAGCTCGATTTTCACACAGTGCGTTTTATGGCAAATACGCACATAGTTACAAAGCAGGGTTTTCGTGCGAAACGGGTCTAATGGTGATGGTGTGTGAGGTTAGCGACTTGAGTGGAGTTGGTCTCACACAAGAAACATTGTGCCTTTCGTGTTGAATAACAGCCTCATCCACATGCTGTGCTGTGTCCCTATAGCTAACATGTACTTGGTGCTGGAGCTGATGCCAGAGCCTTGCATTTCAAGGCTAGCTGAAAATTGCCTTGGCGATGGAAGTATCTCTGAACATGGAGTTCGTTGCATTTCAATGGAGCAGTTGCAGCTTTGCTTTGTGTGGAATTCTCATAAAGCTCAATTCAATACAGTGCGTTTTATGGCAAATATGCTCAGTGTTACGAAACAGGGTTTTCGTACGAAACGGGTCTAATGGTGATGGTGTGTGAGGTTAGTGACCTGAGTGGAGTTGGTCTCACACAAGAAACTCTCTGCCCATGGATGTTGAGTAAAAGCCTCATCCACATGCTGTGTTGTGTCCGTATAGCTACCATGTATTTAAAGCTGAAGTTGATGGAAGAGACCTGCATTTCAAGGCTAGCTGAAAATTGCCTTGGCGATGAAGGTATCTCTGAACGTGGAGTTCATTGCATTTCAATGGAGCAGTTACAGCTTTGCTTTGTCTGGAATTCTCATAAAGCTCAATTTCAAAACAGTGCGTTTTATGACAAATATGCACAGTGTTACGAAACAGGGTTTTCGTGCGAAACGGGTCTAATGGTGATTGTGTGTGAGGTTAGCGACTTGAGTGGAGTTGGTCTCACACAAGAAACATTGTGCCTTTTGTGTTAAGAGCCTCATCCACATGCTGTGCTGTGTCCCTATAGCTAACATGTTCTTGGTGCTGGAGCAGATGCCAGAGCCTTGCATTTCAAGGCTAGCTGAAAATTGCCTTGGCGATGGAGGTATCTCTGAACGTGGAGTTTGTTGCATTTCAATGGAGCAGTTGCAGCTTTGCTTTGTGTGGAATTCTCATAAAGCTCAATTTCAACACATTGCGTTTTATGGCAAATATGCTCAGTGTTACGAAACAGGGTTTTCAGCGAAACGGGTCTAATGGTGATGGTGTGTGAGGTTAGTGACCTGAGTGGAGTTGGTCTCACACAAGAAACTCTCTGCCCATTGATGTTGAGTAAAAGCCTCATCCACATGCTGTGTTGTGTCCGTATAGCTACCATGTATTTAAAGCTGAAGTTGAAGGAAGAGACCTGCATTTCAAGTTTAGCTGAAAATTGCCTTGGCGATGGAAGTATCTCTGAACGTGGAGTTCGTTGCATTTCAATGGAGCAGTTACTGCTTTGCTTTGTCTGGAATTCTCATAAAGCTCAATTTCAACACAGTGCGTTTTATGACAAATATGCACAGTGTGACCAAGCAGGGTTTTCGTGCGAAACGGGTCTAATGGTGTAGGTGTTTGAGATTAGTGTTGTGAGTAGAGTTTGTCTCACACAAGAAACTCTCTGCCCATTGATGTTGAGTAAAAGCCTCATCCACATGCTGTGTTGTGTCCGTATAGCTTGCATGTACTTGGTGCTGGAGCTGATGCCAGAGCCTTGCATTTCAAGGCTAGCTGAAAATTGCCTTGGCGATGAAGGTATCTCTGAACGTGGAGTTCATTGCATTTCAATGGAGCAGTTACAGCTTTGCTTTGTCTGGAATCGTATAAAGCTCGATTTTCACACAGTGCGTTTTATGGCAAATACGCACATAGTTACAAAGCAGGGTTTTCGTGCGAAACGGGTCTAATGGTGATGGTGTGTGAGATTAGTGTCATGAGTGGAGTTGGTCTCACACAAGAAACATTGTGCCCTTTTGTGTTGAGTAAAAGCCTCATCCACATGCTGTGTTGTGTCCCTATAGCTAACATGTACTTGGTGCTGGAGCTGATGCCAGAGCCTTGCATTTCAAGGCTAGCTGAAAATTGCCTTGGCGATGAAGGTATCTCTCAACGTGGAGTTCATTGCATTTCAATGGAGCAGTTACAGCTTTGCTTTGTCTGGAATTCTCATAAAGCTCAATTTCAACACAGTGCGTTTTATGCCAAATACACACAGTGTGAACACACAGGGTTTTCGTGCGAAACGGATCTAATGGTAATGGTGTGTGAGGTTAGCGACTTGAGTGGAGTTGGTCTCACACAAGAAACATTGTGCCCTTTCGTGTTGAAGAAAAGCTACATCCACATGCTGTGCTGTGTCCCTATACCTTGCATGTACTTAGTGCTGGAGCTGATGCCATTGCCTTGCATTTCAAGGATAGCTGAAAATTGCCTTGGCGATGAAGGTATCTCTGAACGTGGAGTTCATTGCATTTCAATGGAGCAGTTACTGCTTTGCTTTGTCTGGAATCGTATAAAGCTCGATTTTCACACAGTGCGTTTTAAGGCAAATACGCACATAGTTACAAAGCAGGGTTTTCGTGCGAAACGGGTCTAATGGTGTAAGTGTGTGAGGTTAGCGACTTGAGTGGAGTTGGTCTCACACAAGAAACATTGTGCCTTTCGTGTTGAGTAACAGCCTCATCCACATGCTGTGCTGTGTCCCTATAGCTAACATGTACTTGGTGCTGGAGCTGATGCCAGAGCCTTGCATTTCAAGGCTAGCTGAAAATTGCCTTGGCGATGGAAGTATCTCTGAACATGGAGTTCGTTGCATTTCAATGGAGCAGTTGCAGCTTTGCTTTGTGTGGAATTCAGATAAAGATCAATTTTACACAGTGCGTTTTATGGCAAATATGCTCAGTGTTACGAAACAGGGTTTTCGTGCGAAACGGGTCTAATGGTGATGGTGTGTGAGATTAGTGACCTGAGTGGAGTTGGTCTCACACAAGAAACTCTCTGCCCATTGATGTTGAGTAAAGGCCTCATCCACATGCTGTGTAGTCCGTATAGCGAACATGTATTTAAAGCCGAAGTTGATGTAAGAGCCTTCCATTTCAAAGCTATCTGAAAATTGCCTTGGTGATGAAGAGTTCTCTGAACGTGGAGTTGGTTGCACTTCAATGGAGCAGTTACAGCTTTGCTTTGTGGTGTATACGCAATAAACCGGTTTTCACTGCAATGCGTTCTATGACCATTACACACACTGTCACGAAACTGGTTTGTCGTGCGAAACGGGTGTAATGGTGATGGTGTGTGAGGTTAGTGACCTGAGTGGAGTTGGTCTCACACAAGAAACTCTCTGCCCATTGATGTTGAGTAAAGGCCTCATCCACATGCTGTGTTGTGTCCGTATAGCTACCATGTATTTAAAGCTGAAGTTGAAGGAAGAGACCTGCATTTCAAGGCTAGCTGAAAATTGCCTTGGCGATGGAAGTATCTCTGAACGTGGAGTTCGTTGCATTTCAATGGAGCAGTTACAGCTTTGCTTTGTCTGGAATTCTCATAAAGCTCAATTTCAACACAGTGCGTTTTATGGCAAATATGCACAGTGTGACCAAACAGGGTTTTCGTGCGAAACGGGTCTAATGGTGTAGGTGTGTGAGATTAGTGACCTGAGTGGAGTTGGTCTCACACAAGAAACTCTCTGCCCATTGATGTTGAGTAAAAGCCTCATCCACATGCTGTGTTGTGTCCATATAGCTTGCATGCACTTGGTGCTGCAGCTGATGCCAGAGCCTTGCATTTCAAGGCTAGCTGAAAATTGCCTTGGCGATGAAGGTATCTCTGAACGTGGAGTTCATTGCATTTCAATGGAGCAGTTACTGCTTTGCTTTGTCTGGAATCGTATAAAGCTCAATTTTCACACAGTGCGTTTTATGGCAAATACGCACAGAGTTACAAAGCAGGGTTTTCGTGCGAAACGGGTCTAATGGTGATGGTGTGTGAGATTAGTGTCGTGAGTGGAGTTGGTCTCACACAAGAAACATTGTGCCCTTTCGTGTTGAAGAAAAGCTACATCCACATGCTGTGCTGTGTCCCTATAGCTTGCATGTACTTGGTGCTGGAGCTGATGCCATTGCCTTGCATTTCAAGGCTAGCTGAAAATTGCCTTGGCGATGAAGGTATCTCTGAACGTGGAGTTCATTGCATTTCAATGGAGCAGTTACAGCTTTGCTTTGTCTGGAATTCTCATAAAGCTCAAATTCAAAACAGTGCCTTTTATGACTAATATGCACAGTGTGACCAAAAGGGTTTTCGTGCGAAACGGGTCTAATGGTGTAAGTGTGTGAGGTTAGTGACTTGAGTGGAGTTGGTCTCACACAAGAAACATTGTGCCTTTCGTGTTGAGTAACAGCCTCATCCACATGCTGTGCTGTGTCCCTATAGCTAACATGTACTTGGTGCTGGAGCTGATGCCAGAGCCTTGCATTTCAAGGCTAGCTGAAAATTGCCTTGGCGATGGAAGTATCTCTGAACATGGAGTTTGTTGCATTTCAATGGATCAGTTGCAGCTTTGCTTTGTGTGGAATTCTCATAAAGCTCAATTCAATACAGTGCGTTTTATGGCAAATATGCTCAGTGTTACGAAACAGGGTTTTCGTGCGAAACGGGTCTAATGGTGATGGTGTGTGAGGTTAGTGACCTGAGTTGGTCTCACACAAGAAACTCTCTGCCCATGGATGTTGAGTAAAGGCCTCATGCACATGCTGTTTAGTCCGTATAGCGAACATGTATTTAAAGCCGAAGTTGATGTAAGAGCCTTGCCTTTCAAAGCTATCTGAAAATTGCCTTGGTGATGAAGTGTTCTCTGAACGTGGAGTTGGTTGCACTTCAATGGAGCAGTTACAGCTTTGCTTTGTGGTGTATACGCAATAAACCGGTTTTCACTGCAATGCGTTCTATGACCATTACACACACTGTCGCAAAGCTGGTTTTTCGTGCGAAACGGGTGTAATGGTGATGGTGTGTGAGGTTAGTGACCTGAGTGGAGTTGGTCTCACACAAGAAACTCTCTGCCCATTGATGTTGAGTAAAAGCCTCATCCACATGCTGTGTTGTGTCCGTATAGCTACCATGTATTTAAAGCTGAAGTTGAAGGAAGTGACCTGCATTTCAAGGCTAGCTGAAAATTGCCTTGGCGATGGAAGTATCTCTGAACGTGGAGTTCGTTGCATTTCAATGGAGCAGTTACAGCTTTGCTTTGTCTGGAATTCTCATAAAGCTCAATTTCAACACAGTGCGTTTTATGACAAATATGCACAGTGTGACCAAACAGGGTTTTCGTGCGAAACGGGTCTAATGGTGTAGGTGTGTGAGATTAGTGACCTGAGTGGACTTGGTCTCACACAAGAAACTCTCTGCCCATTGATGTTGAGTAAAAGCCTCATCCACATGCTGTGTTGTGTCCGTATAGCTTGCATGTACTTGGTGCTGGAGCTGATGCCAGAGCCTTGCATTTCAAGGATAGCTGAAAATTGCCTTGGCGATGAAGGTATCTCTGAACGTGGAGTTCATTGCATTTCAATGGAGCAGTGACAGCTTTGCTTTGTCTGGAATCGTATAAAGCTCAATTTTCACACAGTGCGTTTTATGGCAAATACGCACATAGTTACAAAGCAGGGTTTTCGTGCGAAACGGGTCTAATGGTGATGGTGTGTGAGATTAGTGTCGTGAGTGGAGTTGGTCTCACACAAGAAACATTGTGCCCTTTTGTGTTGAGTAAAAGCCTCATCCACATGCTGTGTTGTGTCCCTATAGCTAACATGTACTTAGTGCTGGAGCTGATGCCAGAGCCTTGCATTTCAAGGCTTCTGAAAATTGCCTTGGCGATGAAGGTATCTCTCAACGTGGAGTTCATTGCATTTCAATGGAGCAGTTACAGCTTTGCTTTTTGTGGAATTCTCATAAAGCTCAATTTCAACACAGTGCGTTTTATGCCAAATACGCACAGTGTGAACACACAGGGTTTTCGTGCGAAACGGATCTAATGGTAATGGTGTGTGAGGTTAGCGACTTGTGTGGAGTTGGTCTCACACAAGAAACATTGTGCCCTTTCGTGTTGAAGAAAAGCTACATCCACATGCTGTGCTGTGTCCCTATACCTTGCATGTACTTAGTGCTGGAGCTGATGCCATTGCCTTGCATTTCAAGGATAGCTGAAAATTGCCTTGGCGATGAAGGTATCTCTGAACGTGGAGTTCATTGCATTTCAATGGAGCAGTTACTGCTTTGCTTTGTCTGGAATCGTATAAAGCTCGATTTTCACACAGTGCGTTTTAAGGCAAATACGCACATAGTTACAAAGCAGGGTTTTCGTGCGAAACGGGTCTAATGGTGTAAGTGTGTGAGGTTAGCGACTTGAGTGGAGTTGGTCTCACACAAGAAACATTGTGCCTTTCGTGTTGAGTAACAGCCTCATCCACATGCTGTGCTGTGTCCCTATAGCTAACATGTACTTGGTGCTGGAGCTGATGCCAGAGCTTGCATTTCAAGGCTAGCTGAAAATTGCCTTGGCGATGGAAGTATCTCTGAACATGGAGTTCGTTGCATTTCAATGGAGCAGTTGCAGCTTTGCTTTGTGTGGAATTCAGATAAAGATCAATTTTACACAGTGCGTTTTATGGCAAATATGCTCAGTGTTACGAAACAGGGTTTTCGTGCGAAACGGGTCTAATGGTGATGGTGTGTGAGATTAGTGTTGTGAGTGGAGTTGGTCTCACACAAGAAACTCTCTGCCCATTGATGTTGAGTAAAGGCCTCATCCACATGCTGTGTAGTCCGTATAGCGAACATGTATTTAAAGCCAAAGTTGATGTAAGAGCCTTCCATTTCAAAGCTATCTGAAAATTGCCTTGGTGATGAAGTGTTCTCTGAACGTGGAGTTGGTTGCACTTCAATGGAGCAGTTACAGCTTTGCTTTGTGGTGTATACGCAATAAACCGGTTTTCACTGCAATGCGTTATATGACCATTACACACACTGTCACGAAACTGGTTTTTCGTGCGAAACGGGTGTAATGGTGATGGTGTGTGAGGTTAGTGACCTGAGTGGAGTTGGTCTCACACAAGAAACTCTCTGCCCATTGATGTTGAGTAAAGGCCTCATCCACATGCTGTGTTATGTCCGTATAGCTACCATGTATTTAAAGCTGAAGTTGAAGGAAGAGACCTGCATTTCAAGGCTAGCTGAAAATTGCCTTGGCGATGGAAGTATCTCTGAACGTGGAGTTCGTTGCATTTCAATGGAGCAGTTACAGCTTTGCTTTGTCTGGAATTCTCATAAAGCTCAATTTCAACACAGTGCGTTTTATGGCAAATATGCACAGTGTGACCAAACAGGGTTTTCGTGCGAAACGGGTCTAATGGGGTAGGTGTGTGAGATTAGTGACCTGAGTGGAGTTGGTCTCACACAAGAAACTCTCTGCCCATTGATGTTGAGTAAAAGCCTCATCCACATGCTGTGTTGTGTCCATATAGCTTGCATGTACTTGGTGCTGGAGCTGATGCCAGAGCCTTGCATTTCAAGGCTAGCTGAAAATTGCCTTGGCGATGAAGGTATCTCTGAACGTGGAGTTCATTGCATTTCAATGGAGCAGTTACAGCTTTGCTTTGTCTGGAATCGTATAAAGCTCAATTTTCACACAGTGAGTTTTATAGCAAATACGCACAGAGTTACAATGCAGAGTTTTCGTGCGAAACGGGTCTAATGGTGATGGTGTGTGAGATTAGTGTCGTGAGTGGAGTTGGTCTCACACAAGAAACATTGTGCCCTTTCGTGTTGAAGAAAAGCTACATCCACATGCTGTGCTGTGTCCCTATAGCTTGCATGTACTTAGTGCTGGAGCTGATGCCATTGCCTTGCATTTCAAGGCTAGCTGAAAATTGCCTTGGCGATGAAGGTATCTCTGAACGTGGAGTTCATTGCATTTCAATGGAGCAGTTACAGCTTTGCTTTGTCTGGAATTCTCATAAAGCTCAAATTCAAAACAGTGCCTTTTATGACTAATATGCACAGTGTGACCAAAAGGGTTTTCGTGCGAAACGGGTCTAATGGTGTAAGTGTGTGAGGTTGGCGACTTGAGTGGAGTTGGTCTCACACAAGAAACATTGTGCCCTTTCGTGTTGAGTAACAGCCTCATCCACATGCTGTGCTGTGTCCCTATAGCTAACATGTACTTGGTGCTGGAGCTGATGCCAGAGCCTTGCATTTCAAGGCTAGCTGAAAATTGCCTTGGCGATGGAAGTATCTCTGAACATGGAGTTTGTTGCATTTCAATGGATCAGTTGCAGCTTTGCTTTGTGTGGAATTCTCATAAAGCTCAATTCAATACAGTGCGTTTTATGGCAAATATGCTCAGTGTTACGAAACAGGGTTTTCGTGCGAAACGGGTCTAATGGTGATGGTGTGTGAGGTTAGTGACCTGAGTTGGTCTCACACAAGAAACTCTCTGCCCATGGATGTTGAGTAAAGGCCTCATGCACATGCTGTTTAGTCCGTATAGCGAACATGTATTTAAAGCCAAAGTTGATGTAAGAGCCTTGCCTTTCAAAGCTATCTGAAAATTGCCTTGGTGATGAAGTGTTCTCTGAACGTGGAGTTGGTTGCACTTCAATGGAGCAGTTACAGCTTTGCTTTGTGGTGTATACGCAATAAACCGGTTTTCACTGCAATGCGTTCTATGACCATTACACACACTGTCGCGAAACTGGTTTTTCGTGCGAAACGGGTGTAATGGTGATGGTGTGTGAGGTTAGTGACCTGAGTGGAGTTGGTCTCACACAAGAAACTCTCTGCCCATTGATGTTGAGTAAAAGCCTCATCCACATGCTGTGTTGTGTCCGTATAGCTACCATGTATTTAAAGCTGAAGTTGAAGGAAGAGACCTGCATTTCAAGGCTAGCTGAAAATTGCCTTGGCGATGGAAGTATCTCTGAACGTGGAGTTCGTTGCATTTCAATGGAGCAGTTACAGCTTTGCTTTGTCTGGAATTCTCATAAAGCTCAATTTCAACACAGTGCGTTTTATGACTAATATGCACAGTGTGACCAAACAGGGTTTTCGTGCGAAACGGGTCTAATGGGGTAGGTGTGTGAGATTAGTGACCTGAGTGGACTTGGTCTCACACAAGAAACTCTCTGCCCATTGATGTTGAGTAAAAGCCTCATCCACATGCTGTGTTGTGTCCCTATAGCTAACATGTACTTGGTGCTGGAGCAGATGCCAGAGCCTTGCATTTCAAGGCTAGCTAAAAATTGCCTTGGCAATGAAGGTATCTCTGAACGTGGAGTTCATTGCATTTCAATGGAGCAGTTGCAGCTTTGCTTTGTCTGGAATTGTCATAAAGCTCAATTTTCACACAGTGCGTTTTCTGGCAAATATGCTCAATGTTACGAAACAGGGTTTTCGTGCGAAACGGGTCTAATGGTGATGGTGTGTGAGGTTAGTGACCTGAGTGGAGTTGGTCTCACACAAGAAACTCTCTGCCCATGGATGTTGAGTAAACGCCTCATCCACATGCTGTTTAGTCCGTATAGCGAACATGTATTTTAAGCCGAAGTTGATGTAAGAGCCTTCCATTTCAAAGCTATCTGAAAATTGCCTTGGTGATGAAGTGTTCTCTGAACGTGGAGTAGGTTGCATTTCAATGGAGCAGTTACAGCTTTGCTTTGTGGTGTATACGCAATAAACCGGTTTTCACTGCAATGCGTTCTGTGACCCTTACACACACTGTGACGAAACTTTTTTTTCGTGCGAAACGGGTGTAATGGTGATGGTGTGTGAGGTTAGTGACCTGAGTGGAGTTGGTCACACACAAGAAACTCTCTGCCCATTGATGTTGAGTAAAAGCCTCATCCACATGCTGTGTTGTGTCCGTATAGCTACCATGTATTTAAAGCTGAAGTTGAAGGAAGAGACCTGCATTTCAAGGCTAGCTGAAAATTGCCTTGGCGATGGAAGTATCTCTGAACGTGGAATTCGTTGCATTTCAATGGAGCAGTTACAGCTTTGCTTTGTGTGGAATTCTCATAAAGCTCATTTTCAACACAGTGCGTTTTATGGCAAATATGCTAAGTGTTACAAAACAGGGTTTTCGTGCGAAACGGGTCTAATGGTGATGGTGTGTGAGATTAGTGACCTGAGTGGAGTTGGTCTCACACAAGAAACTCTCTGCCCATTGATGTTGAGTAAAAGCCTCATCCACATGCTGTGTTGTGTCCGTATAGCTTGCATGTACTTGGTGCTGGAGCTGATGTCAGAGCCTTGCATTTCAAGGCTAACTGAAAATTGCCTTGGCGATGAGGGTATCTCTGAACGTGGAGTTCATTGCATTTCAATGGAGTAGTTACTGCTTTGCTTTGTCTGGAATCCTATAAAGCTCAATTTTCACACAGTGCGTTTTATGCCAAATACGCACAGTGTGAACACACAGGGTTTTCGTGCGAAACGGGTCTAATGGTGTAAGTGTGTGAGGTTAGCGACTTGAGTGGAGTTGGTCTCACACAAGAAACATTGTGCCTTTCGTGTTGAGTAACAGCCTCATCCACATGCTGTGCTGTGTCCCTATAGCTAACATGTACTTGGTGCTGGAGCTGATGCTAGAGCCTTGCATTTCAAGGCTAGCTGAAAATTGCCTTGGCGATGGAAGTATCTCTGAATATGGAGTTCGTTGCATTTCAATGGAGCAGTTGCAGCTTTGCTTTGTCTGGAATCGTATAAAGCTCAATTTTCACACAGTGCGTTTTATGGCAAATACGCACAGAGTTACAAAGCAGGGTTTTCGTGCGAAACGGGTCTAATGGTGATTGTGTGTGAGGTTAGTGCCCTGAGTGGTGTTGGTCTCACACAAGAAACTCTCTGCCCATTGATGTTGAGTAAAGGCCTCATCCACATGCTGTTTAGTCCATATAGGGAACATGTATTTAAAGCCGAAGTTGAAGGAAGAGACCTGCATTTCAAGGCTAGCTGAAAATTGCCTTGGCGATGGAAGTATCTCTGAACGTGGAGTTCGTTGCATTTCAATGGAGCAGTTACAGCTTTGCTTTGTCTGGAATTCTCATAAAGCTCAATTTCAACACAGTGCGTTTTATGGCAAATATGCACAGTGTGACCAAACAGGGTTTTCGTGCGAAACGGTTCTAATGGTGTAGGTGTGTGAGGTTAGTGACCTGAGTGTAGTTGGTCTCACACAAGAAACTCTCTGCCCATTGATGTTGAGTAAAAGCCTCATCCACATGCTGTGCTGTGTCCATATAGCTTGTATGTACTTGGTGCTGGAGCTGATGCCAGAGCCTTGCATTTCAAGGATAGCTGAAAATTGCCTTGGCGATGAAGGTATCTCTGAACGTGGAGTTCATTGCATTTCAATGGAGCAGTTACTGCTTTGCTTTGTCTGGAATCGTATAAAGCTCAATTTTCACACAGTGCGTTTTATGGCAAATACGCACAGAGTTACAAAGCAGGGTTTTCGTGCGAAACGGGTCTAATGGTGATTGTGTGTGAGGTTAGTGACCTGAGTGGTGTTGGTCTCACACAAGAAACTCTCTGCCCATTGATGTTGAGTAAAGGCCTCATCCACATGCTGTTTAGTCCATATAGCGAACATGTATTTAAAGCCAAAGTTGAAGGAAGAGACCTGCATTTCAAGGCTAGCTGAAAATTGCCTTGGCGATGGAAGTATCTCTGAACGTGGAGTTCGTTGCATTTCAATGGAGCAGTTACAGCTTTGCTTTGTCTGGAATTCTCATAAAGCTCAATTTCAACACAGTGCGTTTTATGGCAAATATGCACAGTGTGACCAAACAGGGTTTTCGTGCGAAACGGTTCTAAGGGTGTAGGTGTGTGAGGTTAGTGACCTGAGTGGAGTTGGTCTCACACAAGAAACTCTCTGCCCATTGATGTTGAGTAAAAGCCTCATCCACATGCTGTGTTGTGTCCATATAGCTTGCATGTACTTGGTGCTGGAGCTGATGCCAGAGCCTTGCATTTCAAGGCTAGCTGAAAATTGCCTTGGCGATGAAGGTATCTCTGAACGTGGAGTTCATTGCATTTCAATGGAGCAGTTACTGCTTTGCTTTGTCTGGAATCGTATAAAGCTCAATTTTCATACAGTGCGTTTTATGGCAAATATGCTCAGTGTTACGAAACAGGGTTTTCGTGCAAAACGGGTCTAATGGTGATGGTGTGTGAGGTTAGTGACCTGAGTGGAGTTGGTCTCACACAAGAAACTCTCTGCCCATTGATGTTGAGTAAAAGCCTCATCCACATGCTGTTTAGTCCGTATAGCGAACATGTATTTAAAGCCAAAGTTGATGTAAGAGCCTTCCATAACAAGGCTAACTGAAAATTGCCTTGGTGATGAAGTGCTCTCTGAACGTGGAGTTGGTTGCACTTCAATGGAGCAGTTACAGCTTTGCTTTGTGGTGTATACGCAATAAACCAGTTTTCACTGCAATGCGTTCTATGACCATTACACACACTGTGACGAAACTGTTTTTCGTGCGAAACGGGTGTAATGGTGCTGGTGTGTGAGGTTAGTGACCTGAGTGGAGTTGGTCACACACAAGAAACATTGTGCCCTTTCGTCTTGAGTAAAAGCCTCATCCACATGCTGTGTTGTGTCCGTATATCTTGCATGTATTTAGTGCTGGAGCTGATGCCATTGCCTTGCATTTCAAGGCTAGCTGAAAATTGCCTTGGCGATGAAGGTATCTCTGAACGTGGAGTTCATTGCATTTCAATAGAGCATTTACAGCATTGCTTTGTGTGGAATTCTCATAAAGCTCAATTTCAAAACAGTGCGTTTTATGACAAATATGCACAGTGTGACCAAAAGTGTTTTCGTGCGAAACAGGTCTAATGGTGTAAGTGTGTGAGGTTAGCGACTTGAGTGGAGTTGGTCTCACACAAGAAACATTGTGCCTTTACTTTTGAGTAACAGCCTCATCCACATGCTGTGCTGTGTCCCTATAGCTAACATGTACTTGGTGCTGGAGCTGATGCCATTGCCTTGCATTTCAAGGCTAGCTGAAAATTGCCTTGGCGATGGAAGTATCTCTGAACGTGGAGTTGGTTGCACTTCAATGGAGCAGTTACAGCTTTGCTTTGTGTGGAATTTTCATAAAGCTCAATTTCAACACAGTGCGTTTTATGGCAAATATGCTCAGTGTTACGAAACAGGGTTTTCGTGCGAAACGGGTCTAATGGTGATGGTGTGTGAGGTTAGTGACCTGAGTGGAGTTGGTCACAGAGAAGAAACATTGTGCCCTTTTGTGTTGAATAAAGCCTCATCCACATGCTGTGTTGTGTCCTTATAGCTTGCATGTACTTAGTGCTGGAGCTGATGCCATTGCCTTGCATTTCAAGGCTAGCTGAAAATTGCCTTGGCGATGAAGGTATCTCTGAACGTGGAGTTCATTGCATTTCAATGGAGCAGTTACAGCTTTGCTTTGTCTGGAATTCTCATAAAGCTCAATTTCAAAACAGTGCGTTTTATGACAAATATGCACAGTGTGACCAAAAGGGTTTTCGTGCGAAACGGGTCTAATGGTGTAAGTGTGTGAGGTTAGCGACTTGAGTGGAGTTGGTCTCACAGAAGAAACATTGCGCCCTTTCATGTTGAGTAAAAGCCACATCTACATGTTGTTTTGCGTCCCTATAGCTAACATGTATTTAAAGCCGAAGTTGATGTAAGAGCCTTGCATTTCAAAGCACTCAAAAGGCACTAAGCATAGTGTGTGAAAACTGAGTTTCCTTGAGAGCTGCTTGGAAGCCTGATGGTGTGTGAAGTTAGTGAGCCAAATGGAGTTGTTCTCCCACAAGAACCACTCGGCTGATCCTTCTTCAATATGCCCTTCACCAACATGCAGTGTTTCCTTGATTGAATTAGCTCTCACACCAATATTTGCGTCTAGAGCCTTTGCATTGAGGGCTATCTGAAAACGGCTGTGGCGCTGAAGTTGCGTGAGAATGTGGAGTTGGTGGCATGTGAAACCCGCATGTGGAGCATTCGTTTGTGTGGGATGCTCTACCAGGTTCATTCCTAGATAATGCACTAAAAGGGCACTAAGCATAGAGTGTGAAAACTGAGTTTCCTTGAGAGCTGCTTGGAAGCCTGATGGTGTGTGAAGTTAGTGAGCCAAATGGAGTTGTTCTCCCACAAGAACCACTCGGCTGATCCTTCTTCAATATGCCCTTCACCAACATGCAGTGTTTCCTTGATTGAATTAGCTCTCACACCAATATTTGCGTCTAGAGCCTTTGCATTGAGGGTTATCTGAAAACGGCTGTGGCGCTGAAGTTGCCTGAGAAAGTGGAGTTGGTGGCACGTGAAACCCGCATGTGGAGCATTCGTTTGTGTGGGATGTTCTACCAGGTTCATTCCTAGATAATGCACTCAAAGGGCACTAAGCATAGAGTGTGAAAACTGAGTTTCCTTGAGAGCTGCTTGGAAGCCTGATGGTGTGTGAAGTTAGTGAGCCAAATGGAGTTGTTCTCCCACAAGAACCACTCGGCTGATCCTTCTTCAATATGCCCTTCACCAACATGCAGTGTTTCCTTGATTGAATTAGCTCTCACACCAATATTTGCATCTACAGCCTTTGCATTGAGGGCTATCTGAAAACGGCTGTGGCGCTGAAGTTGCGTGAGAATGTGGAGTTGGTGGCATGTGAAACCCGCATGTGGAGCATTCGTTTGTGTGGGATGCTCTACCAGGTTCATTCCTAGATAATGCACTCAAAGGGCACTAAGCATAGAGTGTGAAAACTGAGTTTCCTTGAGAGCTGCTTGGAAGCCTGATGGTGTGTGAAGTTAGTGAGCCAAATGGAGTTGTTCTCCCACAAGAACCAATCTGCTGATCCTTCTTCAATATGCCCTTCACCAACATGCAGTGTTTCCTTGATTGAATTAGCTCTCACACCAATATTTGCATCTAGAGCCTTACATTGAGGGCTATCTGAAAACGGCTGTGGCGCTGAAGTTGCGTGAGAATGTGGAGTTGGTGGCATGTGAAACCCGCATGTGGAGCATTCGTTTGTGTGGGATGCTCTACCAGGTTCATTCCACATGCAGTGTTTCCTTGATTGAATTAGCTCTCACACCAATATTTGCGTCTAGAGCCTTTGCATTGAGGGCTATCTGAAAACGGTTGTGGCGCTGAAGTTGCCTGTGAATGTGGAGTTGGTGGCATGTGAAACCCGTATGTGGAGCATTCGTTTGTGTGGGATGCTCTACCAGGTTCATTCCTAGATAATGCACTCAAAGGGCACTAAGCATAGAGTGTGAAAACTGAGTTTCCTTGAGAGCTGCTTGGAAGCCTGATGGTGTGTGAAGTTAGTGAGCCAAATGGAGTTGTTCTCCCACAAGAACCACTCAGCTGATCCTTCTTCAATTTGCCCTTCACCAACATGCAGTGTTTCCTCGATTGAATTAGCTCTCACACCAATATTTGCGTCTAGAGCCTTTGCATTGAGGGCTATCTGAAAACGGCTGTGGCGCTGAAGTTGCCTGTGAATGTGGAGTTGATGGCATGTGAAACCCGCATGTGGAGCATTCGTTTGTGTGGGATGCTCTACCAGGTTCTTTCCTAGATAATGCACTTAAAGGGCACTAAGCATAGAGTGTGAAAACTGAGTTTCCTTGAGAGCTGCTTGGAAGCCTGATGGTGTGTTAAGTTAGTGAGCCAAATGGAGTTGTTCTCCCACAAGAACCACTCGGCTGATCCTTCTTCAATATGCCCTTCACCAACATGCAGTGTTTCCTTGATTGAATTAGCTCTCACACCAATATTTGCGTCTAGAGCCTTTGCATTGAAGGCTATCTGAAAACTGCTGTGCGCTGAAGTTGCGTGAGAATGTGGAGTTGGTGGCATGTGAAACCCGCATGTGGAGCATTCGTTTGTGTGGGATGCTCTACCAGGTTCATTCCTAGATAATGCACTCAAAGGGCAGTAAGCATAGAGTGTGAAAACTGAGTTTCCTTGAGAGCTGCTTGGAAGCCTGATTTTGTGTGAAGTTAGTGAGCCAAATGGAGTTGTTCTCCCACAAGAACCACTCGGCTGATCCTTCTTCAATATGCCCTTCACCAACATGCAGTGTTTCCTTGATTGAATTAGCTCTCACACCAATATTTGCGTCTAGAGCCTTTGCATTGAGGGCTATCTGAAAACGGCTGTGGCGCTGAAGTTGCCTGTGAATGTGGAGTTGGTGGCATGTGAAACCCGCATGTGGAGCATTCGTTTGTGTGGGATGCTCTACCACGTTCATTCCACATGCAGTGTTTCCTTGATTGAATTAGCTCTCACACCAATATTTGCGTCTAGAGCGTTTGCATTGAGGGCTATCTGAAAACGGTTGTGGCGCTGAAGTTGCCTGTGAATGTGGCGTTGGTGGCATGTGAAACCCGTATGTGGAGCATTCGTTTGTGTGGGATGCTCTACCAGGTTCATTCCTAGATAATGCACTCAAAGGGCACTAAGCATAGAGTGTGAAAACTGAGTTTCCTTGAGAGCTGCTTGGAAGCCTGATGGTGTGTGAAGTTAGTGAGCCAAATGGAGTTGTTCTCCCACAAGAACCACTCAGCTGATCCTTCTTCAATATGCCCTTCACCAACATGCAGTGTTTCCTTGATTGAATTAGCTCTCACACCAATATTTGCGTCTAGAGCCTTTGCATTGAGGGCTATCTGAAAACGGCTGTGGCGCTGAAGTTGCCTGTGAATGTGGAGTTGGTGGAATGTGAAACCCGCATGTGGAGCATTCGTTTGTGTGGGATGCTCTACCAGGTTCATTACTAGATAATGCACTCAAAGGGCACTAAGCATAGAGTGTGAAAACTGAGTTTCCTTGAGAGCTGCTTGGAAGCCTGATGGTGTGTGAAGTTAGTGAGCCAAATGGAGTTGTTCTCCCACAAGAACCACTCGGCTGATCCTTCTTCAATATGCCCTTCACCAACATGCAGTGTTTCCTTGATTGAATTAGCTCTCACACCAATATTTGCGTCTAGAGCCTTTGCATTGAGGGCTATCTGAAAACTGCTGTGGCGCTGAAGTTGCGTGAGAATGTGGAGTTGGTGGCATGTGAAACCCGCATGTGGAGCATTCGTTTGTGTGGGATGCTCTACCAGGTTCATTCCTAGATAATGCACTCAAAGGGCAGTGAGCATAGAGTGTGAAAACTGAGTTTCCTTGAGAGCTGCTTGGAAGCCTGATGGTGTGTGAAGTTAGTGAGCCAAAGAACCATTTGGAAGCCTGATGGTGTGTGAAGTTAGTGAGCCAAATGGAGTTGTTCTCCCACAAGAACCACTCGGCTGATCCTTCTTCAATATGCCCTTCACCAACATGCAGTGTTTCCTTGATTGAATTAGCTCTCACACCAATATTTGCGTCTAGAGCCTTTGCATTGAGGTCTATCTGAAAACGGCTGTGGCGCTGAAGTTGCCTGTGAATGTGGAGTTGGTGGCATGTGAAACACGCATGTGGAGCATTCGTTTGTGTGGGATGCTCTACCAGCTTCATTTCAGTCCTAGGTACTCAAAGGACACTAAGCATAGAGTGTGAAAACTGAGTTTCCTTGAGAGCTGCTTGGAAGCCTGATTTTGTGTGAAGTTAGTGAGCCAAATGGAGTTGTTCTCCCACAAGAACCACTCGGCTGATCCTTCTTCAATATGCCCTTCACCAACATGCAGTGTTTCCTTGATTGAATTAGCTCTCACACCAATATTTGCGTCTAGAGCCTTTGCATTGAGGGCTATCTGAAAACGGCTGTGGCGCTGAAGTTGCCTGTGAATGTGGAGTTGGTGGCATGTGAAACCCGCATGTGGAGCATTCGTTTGTGTGGGATGCTCTACCACGTTCATTCCACATGCAGTGTTTCCTTGATTGAATTAGCTCTCACACCAATATTTGCGTCTAGAGCGTTTACATTGAGGGCTATCTGAAAACCTTTGTGGCGCTGAAGTTGCCTGTGAATGTGGAGTTGGTGGCATGTGAAACCCGTATGTGGAGCATTCGTTTGTGTGGGATGCTCTACCAGGTTCATTCCTAGATAATGCACTCAAAGGGCACTAAGCATAGAGTGTGAAAACTGAGTTTCCTTGAGAGCTGCTTGGAAGCCTGATGGTGTGTGAAGTTAGTGAGCCAAATGGAGTTGTTCTCCCACAAGAACCACTCAGCTGATCCTTCTTCAATATGCCCTTCACCAACATGCAGTGTTTCCTTGATTGAATTAGCTCTCACACCAATATTTGCGTCTAGAGCCTTTGCATTGAGGGCTATCTGAAAACGGCTGTGGCGCTGAAGTTGCCTGTGAATGTGGAGTTGGTGGCATGTGAAACCCGCATGTGGAGCATTCGTTTGTGTGGGATGCTCTACCAGGTTCATTCCTAGATAATGCACTCAAAGGGCACTAAGCATAGAGTGTGAAAACTGAGTTTCCTTGAGAGCTGCTTGGAAGCCTGATGGTGTGTGAAGTTAGTGAGCCAAATGGAGTTGTTCTCCCACAAGAACCACTCGGCTGATCCTTCTTCAATATGCCCTTCACCAACATGCAGTGTTTCCTTGATTGAATTAGCTCTCACACCAATATTTGCGTCTAGAGCCTTTGCATTGAGGGCTATCTGAAAACTGCTGTGGCGCTGAAGTTGCGTGAGAATGTGGAGTTGGTGGCATGTGAAACCCGCATGTGGAGCATTCGTTTGTGTGGGATGCTCTACCAGGTTCATTCCTAGATAATGCACTCAAAGGGCAGTGAGCATAGAGTGTGAAAACTGAGTTTCCTTGAGAGCTGCTTGGAAGCCTGATGGTGTGTGAAGTTAGTGAGCCAAAGAACCATTTGGAAGCCTGATGGTGTGTGAAGTTAGTGAGCCAAATGGAGTTGTTCTCCCACAAGAACCACTCGGCTGTTCCTTCTTCAATATGCCCTTCACCAACATGCAGTGTTTCCTTGATTGAATTAGCTCTCACACCAATATTTCCGTCTAGAGCCTTTGCATTGAGGGCTATCTGAAAACGGCTGTGGCGCTGAAGTTGCCTGTGAATGTGGAGTTGGTGGCATGTGAAACACGCATGTGGAGCATTCGTTTGTGTGGGATGCTCTACCAGCTTCATTTCAGTCCTAGGTACTCAAAGGACACTAAGCATAGAGTGTGAAAACTGAGTTTCCTTGAGAGCTGCTTGGAAACCTGATGGTGTGTGAAGTTAGTGAGCCAAATGGAGTTGTTCTTCCACAAGAACCACTCGGCTGATCCTTCTTCAATATGCCCTCCACCAACATGCAGTGTTTCCTTGATTGAATTAGCTCTCACACCAATATTTGCGTCTAGAGCCTTGGCATTGAGGGCTATCTGAAAACGGCTGTGGCGCTGAAGTTGCCTGTCAATGTGGAGTTGGTGGCATGTGAAAACCGCATGTGGAGCATTCGTTTGTGTGGGATGTTCTAAGAGGTTCATTCCTAGATAATGCACTCAAAGGGCACTAAGCATAGAGTGTGAAAACTGAGTTTCCTTGAGAGCTGCTTGGAAACCTGATGGTGTGTGAAGTTAGTGAGCCAAATGGAGTTGTTCTCCCACAAGAACCACTCGGCTGATCCTTCTTCAATATGCCCTTCACCAACATGCAGTGTTTCCTTGATTGAATTACCTCTCACACCAATATTTGCGTCTAGAGCCTTTGCATTGAGGGCTATCTGAAAACGGCTGTGGCACTGAAGTTGCCTGTGAATGTGGAGTTGGTGGCATGTGAAACCCGCATGTGGAGCATTCGTTTGTGTGGGATGCTCTACCACGTTCATTCCACATGCAGTGTTTCCTTGATTTTATTAGCTCTCACACCAATATTTGCGTCTAGAGCCTTTGTATTGAGGGCCTTCTGAAAACGGTTGTGGCGCTGAAGTTGCCTGTGAATGTGGAGTTGGTGGCATGTGAAACCCGTATGTGGAGCATTCGTTTGTGTGGGATGCTCTACCAGGTTCATTCCTAGATAATGCACTCAAAGGGCAGTGAGCATAGAGTGTGAAAACTGAGTTTCCTTGAGAGCTGCTTGGAAGCCTGATGGTGTGTGAAGTTAGTGAGCCAAATGGAGTTGTTCTCCCACAAGAACCACTCGGCTGATCCTTCTTCAATATGCCCTTCACCAACATGCAGTGTTTCCTCGATTGAATTAGCTCTCACACCAATATTTGCGTCTAGAGCCTTTGCATTGAGGGCTATCTGAAAACGGCTGTGGCGCTGAAGTTGCCTGAGAATGTGGAGTTGATGGCATGTGAAACCCGCATGTGGAGCATTCGTTTGTGTGGGATGCTCCACATGCGGTTCATTCCTAGATAATGCACTCAAAGGGCACTAAGCATAGAGTGTGAAAAAAGAGTTTCCTTGAGAGCTGCTTGGAAGCCTGATGGTGTGTGAAGTTAGTGAGCCAAATGGAGTTGTTCTCCCACAAGAACCACTCGGCTGATCCTTCTTCAATATGCCCTTCACCAACATGCAGTGTTTCCTTGATTGAATTAGCTCTCACACCAATATTTGCGTCTAGAGCCTTTGCATTGAGGGCTATCTGAAAACTGCTGTGGCGCTGAAGTTGCGTGAGAATGTGGAGTTGGTGGCATGTGAAACCCGTATGTGGAGCATTCGTTTGTGTGGGATGCTCTACCAGGTTCATTCCTAGATAATGCACTCAAAGGGCAGTGAGCATAGAGTGTGAAAACTGAGTTTCCTTGAGAGCTGCTTGGAAGCCTGATGGTGTGTGAAGTTAGTGAGCCAAAGAACCATTTGGAAGCCTGATGGTGTGTGAAGTTAGTGAGCCAAATGGAGTTGTTCTCCCACAAGAACCACTCGGCTGATCCTTCTTCAATATGCCCTTCACCAACATGCAGTGTTTCCTTGATTGAATTAGCTCTCACACCAATATTTGCGTCTAGAGCCTTTGCATTGAGGGCTATCTGAAAACGGCTGTGGCGCTGAAGTTGCCTGTGAATGTGGAGTTGGTGGCATGTGAAACCCGCATGTGGAGCATTCGTTTGTGTGGGATGCTCTACCAGCTTCATTTCAGTCCTAGGTACTCAAAGGACACTAAGCATAGAGTGTGAAAACTGAGTTTCCTTGAGAGCTGCTTGGATGCCTGATGGTGTGTGAAGTTAGTGAGCCAAATGGAGTTGTTCTTCCACAAGAACCACTCGGCTGATCCTTCTTCAATATGCCCTTCACCAACATGCAGTGTTTCCTTGATTGAATTAGCTCTCACACCAATATTTGCGTCTAGAGCCTTTGCATTGAGGGCTATCTGAAAACGGCTGTGGCGCTGAAGTTGCCTGTCAATGTGGAGTTGGTGGCATGTGAAAACCGCATGTGGAGCATTCGTTTGTGTGGGATGTTCTACCAGGTTCATTCCTAGATAATGCACTCAAAGGGCACTAAGCATAGAGTGTGAAAACTGAGTTTCCTTGAGAGCTGCTTGGAAGCCTGATGGTGTGTGAAGTTAGTGAGCCAAATGGAGTTGTTCTCCCACAAGAACCACTCGGCTGATCCTTCTTCAATATGCCCTTCACCAACATGCAGTGTTTCCTTGATTGAATTAGCTCTCACACCAATATTTGTGTCTAGAGCCTTTGCATTGAGGGCTATCTGAAAACGGCTGTGGCGCTGAAGTTGCCTGTGAATGTGGAGTTGATGGTATGTGAAACCCGCATGTGGAGCATTCGTTTGTGTGGGATGTTCTACCAGTTTCATTCCTAGATAATGCACTCAAAGGGCACTAAGCATAGAGTGTGAAAACTGAGTTTCCTTGAGAGCTGCTTGGAAGCCTGATGGTGTGTGAAGTTAGTGAGCCAAATGGAGTTGTTCTCCCACAAAAAACCACTCGGCTGATTCTTCTTCAATATGCCCTTCACCAACATGCAGTGTTTCCTTGATTGAATTAGCTCTCACACCAATATTTGTGTCTAGAGCCTTTGCATTGAGGGCTATCTGAAAATGGCTGTGGCGCTGAAGTTGCCTGTGAATGTGGAGTTGGTGACATGTGAAACCCGCATGTGGAGCATTCGTTTGTGTGGGATGCTCACCAAGCTTCATTTCAGTCCTAGGCACTCAAAGGGCACTAAGCATAGAGTGTGAAAACTGAGTATCCTTTAGAGCTGCTTGGAAGCCTGATGGTGTGTGAAGTTAGTGAGCCAAATGGAGTTGTTCTCCCACAAGAACCACTCGGCTGATCCTTCTTCAATATGCCCTTCACCAACATGCAGTGTTTCCTTGATTGAATTAGCTCTCACACCAGTATTTGCGTCTAGAGCCTTTGCATTGAGGGCTATCTGAAAACGGCTGTGGCGCTGAAGTTGCCTGTGAATGTGGAGTTGGTGGCATGTGAAACCCGCATGTGGAGCATTCGTTTGTGTGGGATGCTCTACCAGGTTCATTCCTAGATAATGCACTCAAAGGGCACTAAGCATAGAGTGTGAAAACTGAGTTTCCTTGAGAGCTGCTTGGAAGCCTGATGGTGTGTGAAGTTAGTGAGCCAAATGGAGTTGTTCTCCCACAAGAACCACTCGGCTGATCCTTCTTCAATATGCCCTTCACCAACATGCAGTGTTTCCTTGATTGAATTAGCTCTCACACCAATATTTGCGTCTAGAGCCTTTGCATTGAGGGCTATCTGAAAACGGCTGTGGCGCTGAAGTTGCCTGTGAATGTGGAGTTGGTGGCATGTGAAACCCGCATGTGGAGCATTCGTTTGTGTGGGATGCTCTACCAGCTTCATTTCAGTCCTAGGTACTCAAAGGACACTAAGCATAGAGTGTGAAAACTGAGTTTCCTTGAGAGCTGCTTGGAAACCTGATGGTGTGTGAAGTTAGTGAGCCAAATGGAGTTGTTCTCCCACAAGAACCACTCGGCTGATCCTTCTTCAATATGCCCTTCACCAACATGCAGTGTTTCCTTGATTGAATTAGCTCTCACACCAATATTTGCGTCTAGAGCCTTGGCATTGAGGGCTATCTGAAAACGGCTGTGGCGCTGAAGTTGCCTGTGAATGTGGAGTTGGTGGCATGTGAAAACCGCATGTGGAGCATTCGTTTGTGTGGGATGTTCTACCAGGTTCATTCCTAGATAATGCACTCAAAGGGCACTAAGCATAGAGTGTGAAAACTGAGTTTCCTTGAGAGCTGCTTGGAAGCCTGATGGTGTGTGAAGTTAGTGAGCCAAATGGAGTTGTTCTCCCACAAGAACCACTCGGCTGATCCTTCTTCAATATGCCCTTCACCAACATGCAGTGTTTCCTTGATTGAATTAGCTCTCACAGCAATATTTGTGTCTAGAGCCTTTGCATTGAGGGCTATCTGAAAACGGCTGTGGCGCTGAAGTTGCCTGTGAATGTGGAGTTGATGGCATGTGAAACCCGCATGTGGAGCATTCGTTTGTGTGGGATGTTCTACCAGGTTCATTCCTAGATAATGCACTCAAAGGGCACTAAGCATAGAGTGTGAAAACTGAGTATCCTTTAGAGCTGCTTGGAAGCCTGATGGTGTGTGAAGTTAGTGAGCCAAATGGAGTTGTTCTCCCACAAGAACCACTCGGCTGATCCTTCTTCAATATGCCCTTCACCAACATGCAGTGTTTCCTTGATTGAATTAGCTCTCACACCAGTATTTGCGTCTAGAGCCTTTGCATTGAGGGCTATCTGAAAACGGCTGTGGCGCTGAAGTTGCCTGTGAATGTGGAGTTGGTGGCATGTGAAACCCGCATGTGGAGCATTCGTTTGTGTGGGATGCTCACCAAGCTTCATTTCAGTCCTAGGTACTCAAAGGGCACTAAGCATAGAGTGTGAAAACTGAGTTTCCTTGAGAGCTGCTTGGATGCCTGATGGTGTGTGAAGTTAGTGAGCCAAATGGAGTTGTTCTCCCACAAGAACCACTCGGCTGATCCTTCTTCAATATGCCCTTCACCAACATGCAGTGTTTCCTTGATTGAATTAGCTCTCACACCAATATTTGCGTCTAGAGCCTTTGCATTGAGGGCTATCTGAAAACGGCTGTGGCGCTGAAGTTGCCTGAGAATGTGGAGTTGGTGGCATGTGAAACCCGCATGTGGAGCATTCGTTTGTGTGGGATGCTCTACCAGGTTCATTCCTAGATAATGCACTCAAAGGGCACTAAGCATAGAGTGTGAAAACTGAGTTTCCTTGAGAGCTGCTTGGAAGCCTGATGGTGTGTGAAGTTAGTGAGCCAAATGGAGTTGTTCTCCCACAAGAACCACTCGGCTGATCCTTCTTCAATATGCCCTTCACCAACATGCAGTGTTTCCTTGATTGAATTAGCTCTCACACCAATATTTGCGTCTAGAGCCTTTGCATTGAGGGCTATCTGAAAACGGCTGTGGCGCTGAAGTTGCCTGTGAATGTGGAGTTGGTGGCATGTGAAAACCGCATGTGGAGAATTCGTTTGTGTGGGATGCTCTACCAGGTTCATTCCTAGATAATGCACTCAAAGTCACTAAGCATAGAGTGTGAAAACTGAGTTTCCTTGAGAGCTGCTTGGAAGCCTGATGGTGTGTGAAGTTAGTGAGCCAAATGGAGTTGTTCTCCCACAAGAACCACTCGGCTGATCCTTCTTCAATATGCGCTTCACCAACATGCAGTGTTTCCTTGATTGAATTAGCTCTCATACCAGTATTTGCGTCTAGAGCCTTTGCATTGAGGGCTATCTGAAAACGGCTGTGGCGCAAAAGTTGCCTGTGAATGTGGAGTTGGTGGCATGTGAAACCCGCATGTGGAGCATTCGTTTGTGTGGGATGCTCTACCAGGTTCATTCCTAGATAATGCACTCAAAGGGCACTAAGCATAGAGTGTGAAAACTGAGTTTCCTTGAGAGCTGCTTGGAAGCCTGATGGTGTGTGAAGTTAGTGAGCCAAATGGAGTTGTTCTCCCACAAGAACCACTTGGCTGATCCTTCTTCAATATGCCCTACACCAACATGCAGTGTTTCCTTGATTGAATTAGCTCTCACACCAATATTTGTGTCTAGAGCCTTTGCATTGAGGGCTATCTGAAAACGGCTGTGGCGCAAAAGTTGCCTGTGAATGTGGAGTTGGTGGCATGTGAAACCCGCATGTGGAGCATTCGTTTGTGTGGGATGCTCTACCAGGTTCATTCCTAGATAATGCACTCAAAGGGCACTAAGCATAGAGTGTGAAAACTGAGTTTCCTTGAGAGCTGCTTGGAAGCCTGATGGTGTGTGAAGTTAGTGAGCCAAATGGAGTTGTTCTCCCACAAGAACCACTCGGCTGATCCTTCTTCAATATGCCCTTCACCAACATGCAGTGTTTCCTTGATTGAATTAGCTCTCACAGAAATATTTGCGTCTAGAGCCTTTGCATTGAGGGCTATCTGAAAATGGCTGTGGCGCTGAAGTTGCCTGTGAATGTGGAGTTGGTGACATGTGAAACCCGCATGTGGAGCATTCGTTTGTGTGGGATGCTCACCAAGCTTCATTTCAGTCCTAGGCACTCAAAGGGCACTAAGCATAGAGTGTGAAAACTGAGTATCCTTTAGAGCTGCTTGGAAGCCTGATGGTGTGTGAAGTTAGTGAGCCAAATGGAGTTGTTCTCCCACAAGAACCACTTGGCTGATCCTTCTTCAATATGCCCTTCACCAACATGCAGTGTTTCCTTGATTGAATTAGCTCTCACACCAGTATTTGCGTCTAGAGCCTTTGCATTGAGGGCTATCTGAAAACGGCTGTGGCGCTGAAGTTGCCTGTGAATGTGGAGTTGGTGGCATGTGAAACCCGCATGTGGAGCATTCGTTTGTGTGGGATGCTCACCAAGCTTCATTTCAGTCCTAGGTACTCAAAGGGCACTAAGCATAGAGTGTGAAAACTGAGTTTCCTTGAGAGCTGCTTGGAAGCCTGATGGTGTGTGAAGTTAGTGAGCCAAATGGAGTTGTTCTCCCACAAGAACCACTCGGCTGATTCTTCTTCAATATGCCCTTCACCAACATGCAGTGTTTCCTTGATTGAATTAGCTCTCACACCAATATTTGCGTCTAGAGCCTTTGCATTGAGGGCTATCTGAAAACGGCTGTGGCGCTGAAGTTGCGTGAGAATGTGGAGTTGGTGGCATGTGAAACCCGCATGTGGAGCATTCGTTTGTGTGGGATGCTCTACCAGGTTCATTCCTAGATAATGCACTCAAAGGGCACTAAGCATAGAGTGTGAAAACTGAGTTTCCTTGAGAGCTGCTTGGAAGCCTGATGGTGTGTGAAGTTAGTGAGCCAAATGGAGTTGTTCTCCCACAAGAACCACTCGGCTGATCCTTCTTCAATATGCCCTTCACCAACATGCAGTGTTTCCTTGATTGAATTAGCTCTCACACCAATATTTGCGTCTAGAGCCTTTGCATTGAGGGCTATCTGAAAACGGCTGTGGCGCTGAAGTTGCCTGTAAATGTGGAGTTGGTGGCATGTGAAAACCGCATGTGGAGCATTCGTTTGTGTGGGATGCTCTACCAGGTTCATTCCTAGATAATGCACTCAAAGTCACTAAGCATAGAGTGTGAAAACTGAGTTTCCTTGAGAGCTGCTTGGAAGCCTGATGGTGTGTGAAGTTAGTGAGCCAAATGGAGTTGTTCTCCACAAGAACCACTCGGCTGATCCTTCTTCAATATGCGCTTTACCAACATGCAGTGTTTCCTTGATTGAATTAGCTCTCATACCAGTATTTGCGTCTAGAGCCTTTGCATTGAGGGCTATCTGAAAACGGCTGTGGCGCAAAAGTTGCCTGTGAATGTGGAGTTGGTGGCATGTGAAACCCGCATGTGGAGCATTCGTTTGTGTGGGATGCTCTACCAGGTTCATTCCTAGATAATGCACTCAAAGGGCACTAAGCATAGAGTGTGAAAACTGAGTTTCCTTGAGAGCTGCTTGGATGCCTGATGGTGTGTGAAGTTAGTGAGCCAAATGGAGTTGTTCTCCCACAAGAACCACTTGGCTGATCCTTCTTCAATATGCCCTACACCAACATGCAGTGTTTCCTTGATTGAATTAGCTCTCACACCAATATTTGTGTCTAGAGCCTTTGCATGAGGGCTATCTGAAAACGGCTGTGGTGCTGAAGTTGCCTGTGAATGTGGAGTTGGTGACATGTGAAACCCGCATGTGGAGCATTCGTTTGTGTGGGAATTTCTTCCAGGTTCATTCCTAGATAATGCACTCAAAGGGCACTAAGCATAGAGTGTGAAAACTGAGTTTCCTTGAGAGCTGCTTGGAAGCCTGATGGTGTGTGAAGTTAGTGAGCCAAATGGAGTTGTTCTCCCACAAGAACCACTCGGCTGATCCTTCTTCAATATGCCCTTCACCAACATGCAGTGTTTCCTTGATTGAATTAGCTCTCACACCAATATTTGCGTCTAGAGCCTTTGCATTGAGGGCTATCTGAAAACGGCTGTGGCGCTGAAGATGCCTGTAAATGTGGAGTTGGTGGCATGTGAAAACCGCATGTGGAGCATTCGTTTGTGTGGGATGCGCTACCAGGTTCATTCCTAGATAATGCACTCAAACTCACTAAGCATAGAGTGTGAAAACTGAGTTTCCTTGAGAGCTGCTTGGAAGCCTGATGGTGTGTGAAGTTAGTGAGCCAAATGGAGTTGTTCTCCCACAAGAACCACTCGGCTGATCCTTCTTCAATATGCGCTTCACCAACATGCAGTGTTTCCTTGATTGAAATTAGCTCTCATACCAGTATTTGCGTCTAGAGCCTTTGCATTGAGGGCTATCTGAAAACGGCTGTGGCGCAAAAGTTGCCTGTGAATGTGGAGTTGGTGGCATGTGAAACCCGCATGTGGAGCATTCGTTTGTGTGGGATGCTCTACCAGGTTCATTCCTAGATAATGCACTCAAAGGGCACTAAGCATAGAGTGTGAAAACTGAGTTTCCTTGAGAGCTGCTTGGAAGCCTGATGGTGTGTGAAGTTAGTGAGCCAAATGGAGTTGTTCTCCCACAAGAACCACTTGGCTGATCCTTCTTCAATATGCCCTTCACCAACATGCAGTGTTTCCTTGATTGAATTAGCTCTCACACCAATATTTGCGTCTAGAGCCTTTGCATTGAGGGCTATCTGAAAACGGCTGTGGTGCTGAAGTTGCCTGTGAATGTGGAGTTGGTGACATGTGAAACCCGCATGTGGAGCATTCGTTTGTGTGGGAATTTCTACCAGGTTCATTCCTAGATAATGCACTCAAAGGGCACTAAGCATAGAGTGTGAAAACTGAGTTTCCTTGAGAGCTGCTTGGAAGCCTGATGGTGTGTGAAGTTAGTGAGCCAAATGGAGTTGTTCTCCCACAAGAACCACTCGGCTGATCCTTCTTCAATATGCCCTTCACCAACATGCAGTGTTTCCTTGATTGAATTAGCTCTCACACCAATATTTGCGTCTAGAGCCTTTGCATTGAGGGCTATCTGAAAACGGCTGTGGCGCTGAAGTTGCCTGAGAATGTGGAGTTGGTGGCATGTGAAACCCGCATGTGGAGCATTCGTTTGTGTGGTATGCTCTACCAGGTTCATTCCTAGATAATGCACTCAAAGGGCACTAAGCATAGAGTGTGAAAACTGAGTTTCCTTGAGAGCTGCTTGGAAGCCTGATGGTGTGTGAAGTTAGTGAGCCAAATGGAGTTGTTCTCCCACAAGAACCACTCGGCTGATCCTTCTTCAATATGCCCTTCACCAACATGCAGTGTTTCCTTGATTGAATTAGCTCTCACACCAATATTTGCGTCTAGAGCCTTTGCATTGAGGGCTATCTGAAAACAGCTGTGGCGCTGAAGTTGCCTGTGAATGTGGAGTTGGTGGCATGTGAAACCCGCATGTGGAGCATTCGTTTGTGTGGGATGTTCTACCAGGTTCATTTCAGTCCTAGGCACTCAAAGGGCACTAAGCATAGAGTGTGAAAACTGAGTTTCCTTGAGAGCTGCTTGGAAGCCTGATGGTGTGTGAAGTTAGTGAGCCAAATGGAGTTGTTCTCCCACAAGAACCACTCGGCTGATCCTTCTTCAATATGCCCTTCACCAACATGCAGTGTTTCCTTGATTGAATTAGCTCTCACACCAATATTTGTGTCTAGAGCCTTTGCATTGAGGGCTATCTGAAAACGGCTGTGGCGCTGAAGTTGCCTGTGAATGTGGAGTTGGTGGCATGTGAAACCCGCATATGGAGCATTCGTTTGTGTGGGATGTTCTACCAGGTTCATTCCTAGATAATGCACTCAAAGGGCACTAAGCATAGAGTGTGAAAACTGATTTTCCTTGAGAGCTGCTTGGAAGCCTGATGGTGTTGTGAAGTTAGTGAGCCAAATGGAGTTGTTCTCCCCCAAAAAACCACTCGGCTGATTCTTCTTCAATATGCCCTTCACCAACATGCAGTGTTTCCTTGATTGAATTAGCTCTCACACAAATATTTGCGTCTAGAGCCCTTTGAATTGAGGGCTATCTGAAAATGGCTGTGGCGCTGAAGTTGCCTGTGAATGTGGAGTTGGTGACATATGAAACCCGCATATGGAGCATTCGTTTGTGTCTGATGCTCACCAAGCTTCTTTTCAGTCCTAGGCACTCAAAGGGCACTAAGCATAGAGTGTGAAAACTGAGTATCCTTGAGAGCTGCTTGGAAGCCTGATGGTGTGTGAAGTTAGTGAGCCAAATGGAGTTGTTCTCCCACAAGAACCACTCGGCTGATCCTTCTTCAATATGCCCTTCACCAACATGCAGTGTTTCCTTGATTGAATTAGCTCTCACACCAATATTTGCGTCTAGAGCCTTTGCATTGAGGTCTATCTGAAAATGGCTGTGGCGCTGAAGTTGCCTGTGAATGTGGAGTTGGTGGCATGTGAAACCCGCATGTGGAGCATTCGTTTGTGTGGGATGCTCACCAAGCTTCATTTCAGTCCTAGGTACTCAAAGGGCACTAAGCATAGAGTGTGAAAACTGAGTTTCCTTGAGAGCTGCTTGGATGCCTGATGGTGTGTGAAGTTAGTGAGCCAAATCGAGTTGTTCTCCCACAAGAACCACTCGGCTGATCCTTCTTCAATATGCCCTTCACCAACATGCAGTGTTTCCTTGATTGAATTAGCTCTCACACCAATATTTGCGTCTAGAGCCTTTGCATTGAGGGCTATCGGAAAACGGCTGTGGCGCTGAAGTTGCCTGTGAATGTGGAGTTGGTGGCATGTGAAACCCGCATGTGGAGCATTCGTTTGTGTGGGATGCTCTACCAGGTTCATTCCTAGATAATGCACTCAAAGGGCACTAAGCATAGAGTGTGAAAACTGAGTTTCCTTGAGAGCTGCTTGGAAGCCTGATGGTGTGTGAAGTTAGTGAGCCAAATGGAGTTGTTCTCCCACAAGAACCACTCGGCTGATCCTTCTTCAATATGCGCTTCACCAACATGCAGTGTTTCCTTGATTGAATTAGCTCTCATACCAGTATTTGCGTCTAGAGCCTTTGCATTGAGGGCTATCTGAAAACGGCTGTGGCGCAAAAGTTGCCTGTGAATGTGGAGTTGGTGGCATGTGAAACCCGCATGTGGAGCATTCGTTTGTGTGGGATGCTCTACCAGGTTCATTCCTAGATAATGCACTCAAAGGGCACTAAGCATAGAGTGTGAAAACTGAGTTTCCTTGAGAGCTGCTTGAAAGCCTGATGGTGTGTGAAGTTAGTGAGCCAAATGGAGTTGTTCTCCCACAAGAACCACTTGGCTGATCCTTCTTCAATATGCCCTTCACCAACATGCAGTGTTTCCTTGATTGAATTAGCTCTCACACCAGTATTTGCGTCTAGAGCCTTTGCATTGAGGGCTATCTGAAAACGGCTGTGGCGCTGAAGTTGCCTGTGAATGTGGAGTTGGTGGCATGTGAAACCCACATGTGGAGCATTCGTTTGTGTGGGATGCTCACCAAGCTTCATTTCAGTCCTAGGTACTCAAAGGGCACTAAGCATAGAGTGTGAAAACTGAGTTTCCTTGAGAGCTGTTTGGATGCCTGATGGTGTGTGAAGTTAGTGAGTCAAATGGAGTTGTTCTCCCACAAGAACCACTCGGCTGATCCTTCTTCAATATGCCCTTCACCAACATGCAGTGTTTCCTTGATTGAATTAGCTCTCACACCAATATTTGTGTCTAGAGCCTTTGCTTTGAGGGCTATCTGAAAACGGCTGTGGCGCTGAAGTTGCCTGTCAATGTGGAGTTGGTGGCATGTGAAACCCGCATGTGGAGCATTCGTTTGTGTGGGATGCTCTACCAGGTTCATTCCTAGATAATGCACTCAAAGGGCACTAAGCATAGAGTGTGAAAACTGAGTTTCCTTGAGAGCTGCTTGGAAGCCTGATGGTGTGTGAAGTTAGTGAGCCAAATGGAGTTGTTCTCCCACAAGAACCACTCGGCTGATCCTTCTTCAATATGCCCTTCACCAACATGCATTGTTTCCTTGATTGAATTATCCCCCACACCAATATTTGCGTCTAGAGCCTTTGCATTGAGGGCTATCTGAAAACGGCTGTGGCGCCAAAGTTGCCTGTGAATGTGGAGTTGGTGGCATGTGAAAACCGCATGTGGAGCATTCGTTTGTGTGGCATGCTCCACATGCGGTTCATTCCTAGATAATGCACTCAAAGGGCACTAAGCATAGAGTGTGAAAACTGAGTTTCCTTGAGAGCTGCTTGGAAGCCTGATGGTGTGTGAAGTTAGTGAGCCAAATGGAGTTGTTCTCCCACAAGAACCACTCGGCTGATCCTTCTTCAATATGCCCTTCACCAACATGCAGTGTTTCCTTGATTGAATTAGCTCTCACACCAATATTTGCGTCTAGAGCCTTTGCATTGAGGGCTATCTGAAAACGGCTGTGGCGCTGAAGTTGCCTGTGAATGTGGAGTTGGTGGCATGTGAAACCCGCATGTGGAGCATTCGTTTGTGTGGGATGCTCTACCAGGTTCATTCCTGGATAATGCACTCAAAGGGCACTAAGCATAGAGTGTGAAAACTGAGTTTCCTTGAGAGCTGCTTGGAAGCCTGATGGTGTGTGAAGTTAGTGAGCCAAATGGAGTTGTTCTCCCACAAGAACCACTCGGCTGATCCTTCTTCAATATGCCCTTCACCAACATGCAGTGTTTCCTTGATTGAATTAGCTCTCACACCAATATTTGCGTCTAGAGCCTTTGCATTGAGGGCTATCTGAAAACAGCTGTGGCGCTGAAGTTGCCTGTGAATGTGGAGTTGGTGGCATGTGAAACCCGCATATGGAGCATTCGTTTGTGTGGGATGCTCTACCAGGTTCATTCCTGGATAATGCACTCAAAGGGCACTAAGCATAGAGTGTGAAAACTGAGTTTCCTTGAGAGCTGCTTGGAAGCCTGATGGTGTGTGAAGTTAGTGAGCCAAATGGAGTTGTTCTCCCACAAGAACCACTCGGCTGATCCTTCTTCAATATGCCCTTCACCAACATGCAGTGTTTCCTTGATTGAATTAGCTCTCACACCAATATTTGCGTCTAGAGCCTTTGCATTGAGGGCTATCTGAAAATGGCTGTGGCGCTGAAGTTGCCTGTGAATGTGGAGTTGGTGGCATGTGAAACCCGCTTGTGGAGCATTCGTTTGTGTGGTATGCTCTACCAGGTTCATTCCTAGATAATGCACTCAAAGGGCACTAAGCATAGAGTGTGAAAACTGAGTTTCCTTGAGAGCTGCTTGGAAGCCTGATGGTGTGTGAAGTTAGTGAGCCAAATGGAGTTGTTCTCCCACAAGAACCACTCGGCTGATCCTTCTTCAATATGCCCTTCACCAACATGCAGTGTTTCCTTGATTGAATTAGCTCTCACACCAATATTTGCGTCTAGAGCCTTTGCATTGAGGGCTATCTGAAAACGGCTGTGGCGCTGAAGTTGCCTGTCAATGTGGAGTTGGTGGCATGTGAAACCCGCATGTGGAGCATTCGTTTGTGTGGGATGCTCTACCAGGTTCATTTCAGTCCTAGGCAATCAAAGGGCACTAAGCATAGAGTGTGAAAACTGAGTTTCCTTGAGAGCTGCTTGGAAGCCTGATGGTGTGTGAAGTTAGTGAGCCAAATGGAGTTGTTCTCCCACAAGAACCACTCGGCTGATCCTTCTTCAATATGCCTTTCACCAACATGCAGTGTTTCCTTGATTGAATTAGCTCTCACACCAATATTTGCGTCTAGAGCCTTTGCATTGAGGGCTATCTGAAAATGGCTGTGGCGCTGAAGTTGCCTGTCAATGTGGAGTTGGTGGCATGTGAAACCCACATGTGGAGCATTCGTTTGTGTGGGATGCTCTACCAGGTTCATTCCTAGATAATGCACTCAAAGGGCACTAAGCATAGAGTGTGAAAACTGAGTTTCCTTGAGAGCTGCTTGGAAGCCTGATGGTGTGTGAAGTTAGTGAGCCAAATGGAGTTGTTCTCCCACAAGAACCACTCGGCTGATCCTTCTTCAATATGCCCTTCACCAACATGCAGTGTTTCCTTGATTGAATTAGCTCTCACACCAATATTTGCGTCTAGAGCCTTTGAATTGAGGGCTATCTGAAAACAGCTGTGGCGCTGAAGTTGCCTGTGAATGTGGAGTTGGTGGCATGTGAAACCCGCATGTGGAGCATTCGTTTGTGTGGGATGCTCTACCAGGTTCATTCCTGGATAATGCACTCAAAGGGCACTAAACATAGAGTGTGAAAACTGAGTTTCCTTGAGAGCTGCTTGGAAGCCTGATGGTGTGTGAAGTTAGTGAGCCAAATGGAGTTGTTCTCCCACAAGAACCACTCGGCTGATCCTTCTTCAATATGCCCTTCACCAACATGCAGTGTTTCCTTGATTGAATTAGCTCTCACACAAATATTTGCGTCTAGAGCCTTTGCATTGAGGGCTATCTGAAAACGGCTGTGGCACTGAAGTTGCCTCTGAATGTGGAGTTGGTGGCATGTGAAACCCGCATGTGGAGCATTCGTTTGTGTGGGATGCTCTACCAGGTTCATTCCTAGATAATGCACTCAAAGGGCACTAAGCATAGAGTGTGAAAACTGAGTTTCCTTGAGAGCTGCTTGGAAGCCTGATGGTGTGTGAAGTTAGTGAGCCAAATGGAGTTGTTCTCCCACAAGAACCACTCGGCTGATCCTTCTTCAATATGCCCTTCACCAACATGCAGTGTTTCCTTGATTGAATTAGCTCTCACACCAATATTTGCGTCTAGAGCCTTTGCATTGAGGGCTATCTGAAAACAGCTGTGGCGCTGAAGTTGCGTGAGAATGTGGAGTTGGTGGCATGTGAAACCCGCATGTGGAGCATTCGTTTGTGTGGGATGCTCTACCAGGTTCATTCCTGGATAATGCACTCAAAGGGCACTAAGCATAGAGTGTGAAAACTGAGTTTCCTTGAGAGCTGCTTGGAAGCCTGATGGTGTGTGAAGTTAGTGAGCCAAATGGAGTTGTTCTCCCACAAGAACCACTCGGCTGATCCTTCTTCAATATGCCCTTCACCAACATGCAGTGTTTCCTTGATTGAATTAGCTCTCACACCAATATTTGCGTCTAGAGCCTTTGCATTGAGGGCTATCTGAAAACGGCTGTGGCGCTGAAGTTGCCTGTGAATGTGGAGTTGGTGGCATGTGAAACCCGCATGTGGAGCATTCGTTTGTGTGGGATGCTCTACCAGGTTCATTCCTAGATAATGCACTCAAAGGGCACTAAGCATAGAGTGTGAAAACTGAGTTTCCTTGAGAGCTGCTTGGAAGCCTGATGGTGTGTGAAGTTAGTGAGCCAAATGGAGTTGTTCTCCCACAAGAACCACTCGGCTGATCCTTCTTCAATATGCCCTTCACCAACATGCAGTGTTTCCTTGATTGAATTAGCTCTCACACCAATATTTGTGTCTAGAGCCTTTGCATTGAGGGCTATCTGAAAATGGCTGTGGCGCCTAAGTTGCCTGTGAATGTGGAGTTGGTGACATGTGAAACCCGCATGTGGAGCATTCGTTTGTGTGGGATGCTCACCAAGCTTCATTTCACTCCTCGGCACTCAAAGGGCACTAAGCATAGAGTGTGAAAACTGAGTTTCCTTGAGAGCTGCTTGGAAGCCTGATGGTGTGTGAAGTTAGTGAGCCAAATGGAGTTGTTCTCCCACAAGAACCACTCGGCTGATCCTTCTTCAATATGCCCTTCACCAACATGCAGTGTTTCCTTGATTGAATTAGCTCTCACACCAATATTTGCATCTAGAGCCTTTGCATTGAGGGCTATCTGAAAACTGCCGTGGTGCTGAAGTTGCCTGTCAATGTGGAGTTGGTGGCATGTGAAACCCGCATGTGGAGCATTCGTTTGTGTGGGATGCTCTACCAGGTTCATTCCTAGATAATGCACTCAAAGGGCACTAAGCATAGAGTGTGAAAACTGAGTTTCCTTGAGAGCTGCTTGGAAGCCTGATGGTGTGTGAAGTTAGTGAGCCAAATGGAGTTGTTCTCCCACAAGAACCACTCGGCTGATCCTTCTTCAATATGCCCTTCACCAACATGCAGTGTTTCCTTGATTGAATTAGCTCTCACACCAATATTTGCGTCTAGAGCCTTTGCATTGAGGGCTATCTGAAAACGGCTGTGGCGCCGAAGTTGTTGTGAATGTGGAGTTGGTGGCATGTGAAAACCGCATGTGGAGCATTCGTTTGTGTGGCATGCTCCACATGCGGTTCATTCCTAGATAATGCACTCAAGGGGCACTAAGCATAGAGTGTGAAAACTGAGTTTCCTTGAGAGCTGCTTGGAAGCCTGATGGTGTGTGAAGTTAGTGAGCCAAATGGAGTTGTTCTCCCACAAGAACCACTCGGCTGATCCTTCTTCAATATGCCCTTCACCAACATGCAGTGTTTCCTTGATTGAATTAGCTCTCATACAAATATTTGCGTCTAGAGCCTTTGCATTGAGGGCTATCTGAAAACGGCTGTGGCGCTGAAGTTGCCTGTGAATGTGGAGTTGGTGGCATGTGAAACCCGCATGTGGAGCATTCGTTTGTGTGGGATGCTCTACCAGGATCATTCCTAGATAATGCACTCAAAGGGCACTAAGCATAGAGTGTGAAAACTGAGTTTCCTTGAGAGCTGCTTGGAAGCCTGATGGTGTGTGAAGTTAGTGAGCCAAATGGAGTTCTCCCACAAGAACCACTCGGCTGATCCTTCTTCAATATGCCCTTCACCAACATGCAGTGTTTCCTTGATTGAATTATCCCCCACACCAATATTTGCGTCTAGAGCCTTTGCATTGAGGGCTATCTGAAAACGGCTGTGGCGCTGAAGTTGCCTGTGAATGTGGAGTTGGTGGTATGTGAAACCCGCATGTGGAGCATTCATTTGTGTGGGATGCTCTACCAGGTTCATTTCAGTCCTAGGCACTCAAAGGGCACTAAGCATAGAGTGTGAAAACTGAGTTTCCTTGAGAGCTGCTTGGAAGCCTGATGGTGTGTGAAGTTAGTGAGCCAAATGGAGTTGTTCTCCCACAAGAACCACTCGGCTGATCCTTCTTCAATATGCCCTTCACCAACATGCAGTGTTTCCTTGATTGAATTAGCTCTCACACCAATATTTGCGTCTAGAGCCTTTGCATTGAGGGCTATCTGAAAACAGCTGTGGCGCTGAAGTTGGGTGAGAATGTGGAGTTGGTGGCATGTGAAACCCGCATGTGGAGCATTCGTTTGTGTGGGATGCTCTACCAGGTTCATTCCTGGATAATGCACTCAAAGGGCACTAAGCATAGAGTGTGAAAACTGAGTTTCCTTGAGAGCTGCTTGGAAGCCTGATGGTGTGTGAAGTTAGTGAGCCAAATGGAGTTGTTCTCCCACAAGAACCACTCGGCTGATCCTTCTTCAATATGCCCTTCACCAACATGCAGTGTTTCCTTGATTGAATTAGCTCTCACACCAATATTTGCGTCTAGAGCCTTTGCATTGAGGGCTATCTGAAAACGGCTGTGGCGCTGAAGTTGCCTGTCAATGTGGAGTTGGTGGCATGTGAAACCCGCATGTGGAGCATTCGTTTGTGTGGGATGCTCTACCAGGTTCATTCCTAGATAATGCACTCAAAGGGCACTAAGCATAGAGTGTGAAAACTGAGTTTCCTTGAGAGCTGCTTGGAAGCATGATGGTGTGTGAAGTTAGTGAGCCAAATGGAGTTGTTCTCCCACAAGAACCACTCGGCTGATCCTTCTTCAATATGCCCTTCACCAACATGCAGTGTTTCCTTGATTGAATTAGCTCTCACACCAATATTTGTGTCTAGAGCCTTTGCATTGAGGGCTATCTGAAAACGGCTGTGGCGCTGAAGTTGCCTGTGAATGTGGAGTTGGTGACATGTGAAACCCGCATGTGGAGCATTCGTTTGTGTGGGATGTTCTACCAGGTTCATTCCTAGATAATGCACTCAAAGGGCACTAAGCATAGAGTGTGAAAACTGAGTTTCCTTGAGAGCTGCTTGGAAGCCTGATGGTGTGTGAAGTTAGTGAGCCAAATGGAGTTGTTCTCCCACAAGAACCACTCGGCTGATCCTTCTTCAATATGCCCTTCACCAACATGCAGTGTTTCCTTGATTGAATTAGCTCTCACACCAATATTTGCGTCTAGAGCCTTTGCATTGAGGGCTATCTGAAAACGGCTGTGGCGCTGAAGTTGCCTGTGAATGTGGAGTTGGTGACATGTGAAACCCGCATGTGGAGCATTCGTTTGTGTGGGATGCTCACCAAGCTTCATTTCACTCCTAGGCACTCAAAGGGCACTAAGCATAGAGTGTGAAAACTGAGTTTCCTTGAGAGCTGCTTGGAAGCCTGATGGTGTGTGAAGTTAGTGAGCCAAATGGAGTTGTTCTCCCACAAGAACCACTCGGCTGATCCTTCTTCAATATGCCCTTCACCAACATGCAGTGTTTCCTTGATTGAATTAGCTCTCACACCAATATTTGCATCTAGAGCCTTTGCATTGAGGGCTATCTGAAAACTGCCGTGGTGCTGAAGTTGCCTGTGAATGTGGAGTTGGTGGCATGTGAAACCCGCATGTGGAGCATTCGTTTGTGTGGGATGCTCTACCAGGTTCATTCCTAGATAATGCACTCAAAGGGCACTAAGCATAGAGTGTGAAAACTGAGTTTCCTTGAGAGCTGCTTGGAAGCCTGATGGTGTGTGAAGTTAGTGAGCCAAATGGAGTTGTTCTCCCACAAGAACCACTCGGCTGATCCTTCTTCAATATGCCCTTCACCAACATGCAGTGTTTCCTTGATTGAATTAGCTCTCACACCAATATTTGCGTCTAGAGCCTTTGCATTGAGGGCTATCTGAAAACGGCTGTGGCGCCGAAGTTGCCTGTGAATGTGGAGTTGGTGGCATGTGAAAACCGCATGTGGAGCATTCGTTTGTGTGGCATGCTCCACATGCGGTTCATTCCTAGATAATGCACTCAAAGGGCACTAAGCATAGAGTGTGAAAACTGAGTTTCCTTGAGAGCTGCTTGGAAGCCTGATGGTGTGTGAAGTTAGTGAGCCAAATGGAGTTCTCCCACAAGAACCACTCGGCTGATCCTTCTTCAATATGCCCTTCACCAACATGCAGTGTTTCCTTGATTGAATTAGCTCTCACACCAATATTTGCGTCTAGAGCCTTTGCATTGAGGGCTATCTGAAAACGGCTGTGGCGCTGCAGTTGCCTGTGAATGTGGAGTTGGTGGCATGTGAAACCCGCATGTGGAGCATTCGTTTGTGTGGGATGCTCTACCAGGTTCATTTCAGTCCTAGGCACTCAAAGGGCACTAAGCATAGAGTGTGAAAACTGAGTTTCCTTGAGAGCTGCTTGGAAGCCTGATGGTGTGTGAAGTTAGTGAGCCAAATGGAGTTGTTCTCCCACAAGAACCACTCGGCTGATCCTTCTTCAATATGCCCTTCACCAACATGCAGTGTTTCCTTGATTGAATTAGCTCTCACACCAATATTTGCGTCTAGAGCCTTTGCATTGAGGGCTATCTGAAAACGGCTGTGGCGCTGAAGTTGCCTGTGAATGTGGAGTTGGTGGCATGTGAAACCCGCATGTGGAGCATTCGTTTGTGTGGGATGCTCTACCAGGTTCATTTCAGTCCTAGGCACTCAAAGGGCACTAAGCATAGAGTGTGAAAACTGAGTTTCCTCACTATATGCAGATGACATGATTCTTTATATGGAAGAGCCAAAAGGCTCAACACAGAGACTACTAGAACTTATACGAGAGTTCGGTAGAGTGGCAGGGTACAAAATTAATGAACAAAAATCAACAGCCATAGTGTATGCTAACAGCCCCATGTTGGAAAAAGATCTAACCAGCAAGATACCATTCAAAGTAACAAAGGAAAGCATGAAGTATCTGGGAATTAACCTAACCAAAAATGTTGGAGACCTATTTGAGGAAAACTACAAACTACTTAAAAAAGAAATTGAACAAGATCTAGAAAGATGGAGTAACATCCCATGCTCCTGGATAGGTAAAATCAATATCATTAAAATGTCTATACTGCCAAAGGCAATATATACATTCAACGCAATCCCAATCAAATTGCCCAAAACATTCTTCACAGATCTGGAAACAATGATTCAAAGGTTCATCTGGAAACACAAAAAACCACGAATAGCTAGAACCATTCTCAAGAACAGGAAGTTAGCAGGGGGAATCACAGTCCCAGACCTCTGGACATACTATTGGGCAGTGGTTATCAAAACAGCCTGGTACTGGCAAAAAAATAGAGAAGAAGATCAATGGAGCAGAATAGAAACACCAGATGGGAACCCACAGAAATACAGCCAAATAATCTTTGACAAAAAGACAAACGACAACCCAGGCAAATGGGAAGGTCTGTTCAATAAATGCTGTTGGGACAACTGGTTGATAGCCTGCAGAAACAAAAAGATAGACCCACATCTCTCACCATATACTAAGATCAAATCCAAATGGATAAAAGATTTAAACCTACATCCAGAAACCTTCAAACTTTTGGAAGAAAATGTTGGAAACACACTGGAACACTTAGGGGTAGGCCCTCACTTCCTAAAAAAGACTCCAAATGCAGTAGAAATCAAGACCAAAATAAACAAGTGGGACCTCATCAAACTAAGAAGCTTCTGTACAGCTAGAGAAACAATCAACAAAGTAAAAAGGCAACCCACAGAATGGGAGAAGATCTTCGCACACGACATAGGTGATAGAGGGCTGATCTCCAGAATATACAAAGAGCTACAAAACAACCAAAATGTCAAAACAAACAAGCCACTCAAGAAATGGGCACGGGAAATGGGCAAACACTTCACAAAGGAACAAACCCAAATGGCAAATAAACATATGAAAAAATGCTCAAGTTCCCTGGCAATAAGGGAAATCCAAATTAAAACATCAATGAGGTACCACCTAAAGCCAGTAAGACTGGCCCACATGAATAAAAGCACCAACAACACTTGTTGGCGAGGTTGCGGGGAAAAGGGAACCCTACTCCACTGCTGGTGGGACTGCAGGCTGGTACAGCCTCTATGGAAATCAGTATGGAGAACATTCAAACAACTCAAATACAACATACCGTATGACCCAGTAATAGCACTCCTAGGAATATATCCAGAACAATTGTTTTATGAGAAACCAACATGCACTCCTATGTTCATAGCAGCACAATCAGTAATTGCAAAAACATGGAAGCAGCCAAAATGCCCATCAACAGAGGATTGGATAAGAAAGCTATGGTTCATCTACTCCATGGAATACTACTCAGCTATTAAAAAAAAAATGCAGTTCTTTGTGGCCAAATGGGCCAAACTGGAAACCATAATGCTAAGGGAAATGAGCCAATCCCAAAAGATTAAATACCACATGTTTGCCTTAATTTGATATGATGTTATGTATAACAAGTTATGTTATGAATGTTATATGTTGTGTATAAACCAAAATTGAAATGTCAATGAGGTGGTCACAGAAGGTGGATAAGAAATCGCATTTACTTTTACCATATTGGTTACTCATTACTATGTCAATTAATTCCATAATGATGTAAATTTTTGCTGATGGTATGTTGGAGCTTTTAATTGATAGGGATGATACTCTGCTGGCTCTGTCTTCAGACCAGAGAGAGTATACCTAAGAAGCCGTTGAACTTGACTGGACAATAAGATGCTGGACTCTATGTTTGGTATATGCTTGCAATGGGGGAATCTCAACCGAACTTGAACTGTGGTTATGCAACAAGGTGGAGGAATCCACCATGGTGGGAGGGTTTGGGGAGGGGTGGGGAGAATCCCAGTACCTATGAAACTGTGTCACATAATACAATGTAATTAATGAATTTAAAATAAAATTAAAAAAAAAAAAAAAGAAAACTGAGTTTCCTTGAGAGCTGCTTGGAAGCCTGATGGTGTGTGAAGTTAGTGAGCCAAATGGAGTTGTTCTCCCACAAGAACCACTCGGCTGATCCTTCTTCAATATGCCCTTCACCAACATGCAGTGTTTCCTTGATTGAATTAGCTCTCACACCAATATTTGCGTCTAGAGCCTTTGCATTGAGGGCTATCTGAAAACGGCTGTGGCGCTGAAGTTGCCTGTGAATGTGGAGTTGGTGACATGTGAAACCCGCATGTGGAGCATTCGTTTGTGTGGGATGCTCACCAAGCTTCATTTCAGTCCTAGGCACTCAAAGGGCACTAAGCATAGAGTGTGAAAACTGAGTTTCCTTGAGAGCTGCTTGGAAGCCTGATGGTGTGTGAAGTTAGTGAGCCAAATGCAGTTGTTCTCCCACAAGAACCACTCGGCTGATCCTTCTTCAATATGCCTTTCACCAACATGCAGTGTTTCCTTGATTGAATTAGCTCTCACACCAATATTTGCATCTAGAGCCTTTGCATTGAGGGCTATCTGAAAACGGCTATGGCGCCGAAGTTGCCTGTGAATGTGGAGTTGGTGGCATGTGAAAACCGCATGTGGAGCATTCGTTTGTGTGGCATTCTCCACATGCGGTTCATTCCTAGATAATGCACTCAAAGGGCACTAAGCATAGAGTGTGAAAACTGAGTTTCCTTGAGAGCTGCTTGGAAGCCTGATGGTGTGTGAAGTTAGTGAGCCAAATGGAGTTGTTCTCCCACAAGAACCACTCGGCTGATCCTTCTTCAATATGCCCTTCACCAACATGCAGTGTTTCCTTGATTGAATTAGCTCTCATACAAATATTTGCCCTAGAGCCTTTGCATTGAGGTCTATCTGAAAACGGCTGTGGCGCTGAAGTTGCCTGTGAATGTGGAGTTGGTGGCATGTGAAACCCGCATGTGGAGCATTCGTTTGTGTGGGATGCTCTACCAGGTTCATTTCAGTCCTAGGCACTCAAAGGGCACTAAGCATAGAGTGTGAAAACTGAGTTTCCTTGAGAGCTGCTTGGAAGCCTGATGGTGTGTGAAGTTAGTGAGCCAAATGGAGTTGTTCTCCCACAAGAACCACTCGGCTGATCCTTCTTCAATATGCCCTTCACCAACATGCAGTGTTTCCTTGATTGAATTAGCTCTCACACCAATATTTGCGTCTAGAGCCTTTGCATTGAGGGCTATCTGAAAACGGCTGTGGCGCTGAAGTTGCCTGTGAATGTGGAGTTGGTGGCATGTGAAACCCGCATGTGGAGCATTCGTTTGTGTGGGATGCTCTACCAGGTTCATTCCTAGATAATGCACTCAAAGGGCACTAAGCATAGAGTGTGAAAACTGAGTTTCCTTGAGAGCTGCTTGGAAGCCTGATGGTGTGTGAAGTTAGTGAGCCAAATGGAGTTGTTCTCCCACAAGAACCACTCGGCTGATCCTTCTTCAATATGCCCTTCACCAACATGCAGTGTTTCCTTGATTGAATTAGCTCTCACACCAATATTTGCGTCTAGAGCCTTTGCATTGAGGGCTATCTGAAAACGGCTGTGGCGCTGAAGTTGCCTGTGAATGTGGAGTTGGTGGCATGTGAAACCCGCATGTGGAGCATTCGTTTGTGTGGGATGCTCTACCAGGTTCATTTCAGTCCTAGGCACTCAAAGGGCACTAAGCATAGAATGTGAAAACTGAGTTTCCTCACTATATGCAGATGACATGATTCTTTATATGGAAGAGCCAAAAGGCTCAACACAGAGACTACTAGAACTTATACGAGAGTTCGGTAGAGTGGCAGGGTACAAAATTAATGAACAAAAATCAACAGCCATAGTGTATGCTAACAGCCCCATGTTGGAAAAAGATCTAACCAGCAAGATACCATTCAAAGTAACAAAGGAAAGCATGAAGTATCTGGGAATTAACCTAACCAAAAATGTTGGAGACCTATTTGAGGAAAACTACAAACTACTTAAAAAAGAAATTGAACAAGATCTAGAAAGATGGAGTAACATCCCATGCTCCTGGATAGGTAAAATCAATATCATTAAAATGTCTATACTGCCAAAGGCAATATATACATTAAACGCAATCCCAATCAAATTGCCCAAAACATTCTTCACAGATCTGGAAACAATGATTCAAAGGTTCATCTGGAAACACAAAAAACCACGAATAGCTAGAACCATTCTCAAGAACAGGAAGTTAGCAGGGGGAATCACAGTCCCAGACCTCTGGACATACTATTGGGCAGTGGTTATCAAAACAGCCTGGTACTGGCAAAAAAATAGAGAAGAAGATCAATGGAGCAGAATAGAAACACCAGATGGGAACCCACAGAAATACAGCCAAATAATCTTTGACAAAAAGACAAACGACAACCCAGGCAAATGGGAAGGTCTGTTCAATAAATGCTGTTGGGACAACTGGTTGATAGCCTGCAGAAACAAAAAGATAGACCCACATCTCTCACCATATACTAAGATCAAATCCAAATGGATAAAAGATTTAAACCTACATCCAGAAACCTTCAAACTTTTGGAAGAAAATGTTGGAAACACACTGGAACACTTAGGGGTAGGCCCTCACTTCCTAAAAAAGACTCCAAATGCAGTAGAAATCAAGACCAAAATAAACAAGTGGGACCTCATCAAACTAAGAAGCTTCTGTACAGCTAGAGAAACAATCAACAAAGTAAAAAGGCAACCCACAGAATGGGAGAAGATCTTCGCACACGACATAGGTGATAGAGGGCTGATCTCCAGAATATACAAAGAGCTACAAAACAACCAAAATGTCAAAACAAACAAGCCACTCAAGAAATGGGCACGGGAAATGGGCAAACACTTCACAAAGGAACAAACCCAAATGGCAAATAAACATATGAAAAAATGCTCAAGTTCCCTGGCAATAAGGGAAATCCAAATTAAAACATCAATGAGGTACCACCTAACGCCAGTAAGACTGGCCCACATGAATAAAAGCACCAACAACACTTGTTGGCGAGGTTGCGGGGAAAAGGGAACCCTACTCCACTGCTGGTGGGGCTGCAGGCTGGTACAGCCTCTATGGAAGTCAGTATGGAGAACATTCAAACAACTCAAATACAACATACCGTATGACCCAGTAATAGCACTCCTAGGAATATATCCAGAACAATTGTTTTATGAGAAACCAACATGCACTCCTATGTTCATAGCAGCACAATCAGTAATTGCAAAAACATGGAAGCAGCCAAAATGCCCATCAACAGAGGATTGGATAAGAAAGCTATGGTTCATCTACTCCATGGAATACTACTCAGCTATTAAAAAAAAAAAAAAAAATGCAGTTCTTTGTGGCCAAATGGGCCAAACTGGAAACCATAATGCTAAGGGAAATGAGCCAATCCCAAAAGATTAAATACCACATGTTTGCCTTAATTTGATATGATGTTATGTATAACAAGTTATGTTATGAATGTTATATGTTGTGTATAAACCAAAATTGAAATGTCAATGAGGTGGTCACAGAAGGTGGATAAGAAATCGCATTTACTTTTACCATATTGGTTACTCATTACTATGTCAATTAATTCCATAATGATGTAAATTTTTGCTGATGGTATGTTGGAGCTTTTAATTGATAGGGATGATACTCTGCTGGCTCTGTCTTCAGACCAGAGAGAGTATACCTAAGAAGCCGTTGAACTTGACTGGACAATAAGATGCTGGACTCTATGTTTGGTATATGCTTGCAATGGGGAATCTCAACCGAACTTGAACTGTGGTTATGCAACAAGGTGGAGGAATCCACCATGGTGGGAGGGTTTGGGGAGGGGTGGGGAGAATCCCAGTACCTATGAAACTGTGTCACATAATACAATGTAATTAATGAATTTAAAATAAAATTAAAAAAAAAAAAAAAAGAAAACTGAGTTTCCTTGAGAGCTGCTTGGAAGCCTGATGGTGTGTGAAGTTAGTGAGCCAAATGGAGTTGTTCTCCCACAAGAACCACTCGGCTGATCCTTCTTCAATATGCCCTTCACCAACATGCAGTGTTTCCTTGATTGAATTAGCTCTCACACCAATATTTGCGTCTAGAGCCTTTGCATTGAGGGCTATCTGAAAACGGCTGTGGCGCTGAAGTTGCCTGTGAATGTGGAGTTGGTGACATGTGAAACCCGCATGTGGAGCATTCGTTTGTGTGGGATGCTCACCAAGCTTCATTTCAGTCCTAGGCACTCAAAGGGCACTAAGCATAGAGTGTGAAAACTGAGTTTCCTTGAGAGCTGCTTGGAAGCCTGATGGTGTGTGAAGTTAGTGAGCCAAATGGAGTTGTTCTCCCACAAGAACCACTCGGCTGATCCTTCTTCAATATGCCTTTCACCAACATGCAGTGTTTCCTTGATTGAATTAGCTCTCACACCAATATTTGTGTCTAGAGCCTTTGCATTGAGGGCTATCTGAAAACGGCTATGGCGCCGAAGTTGCCTGTGAATGTGGAGTTGGTGGCATGTGAAAACCGCATGTGGAGCATTCGTTTGTGTGGCATTCTCCACATGCGGTTCATTCCTAGATAATGCACTCAAAGGGCACTAAGCATAGAGTGTGAAAACTGAGTTTCCTTGAGAGCTGCTTGGAAGCCTGATGGTGTGTGAAGTTAGTGAGCCAAATGGAGTTGTTCTCCACAAGAACCACTCGGCTGATCCTTCTTCAATATGCCCTTCACCAACATGCAGTGTTTCCTTGATTGAATTAGCTCTCATACAAATATTTGCCTAGAGCCTTTGCATTGAGGTCTATCTGAAAACGGCTGTGGCGCTGAAGTTGCCTGAGAATGTGGAGTTGGTGGCATGTGAAACCCGCATGTGGAGCATTCGTTTGTGTGGGATGCTCTACCAGGTTCATTTCAGTCCTAGGCACTCAAAGGGCACTAAGCATAGAGTGTGAAAACTGAGTTTCCTTGAGAGCTGCTTGGAAGCCTGATGGTGTGTGAAGTTAGTGAGCCAAATGGAGTTGTTCTCCCACAAGAACCACTCGGCTGATCCTTCTTCAATATGCCCTTCACCAACATGCAGTGTTTCCTTGATTGAATTAGCTCTCACACCAATATTTGCGTCTAGAGCCTTTGCATTGAGGGCTATCTGAAAACGGCTGTGGCGCTGAAGTTGCCTGTGAATGTGGAGTTGGTGGCATGTGAAACCCGCATGTGGAGCATTCGTTTGTGTGGGATGCTCTACCAGGTTCATTCCTAGATAATGCACTCAAAGGGCACTAAGCATAGAGTGTGAAAACTGAGTTTCCTTGAGAGCTGCTTGGAAGCCTGATGGTGTGTGAAGTTAGTGAGCCAAATGCAGTTGTTCTCCCACAAGAACCACTCGGCTGATCCTTCTTCAATATGCCCTTCACCAACATGCAGTGTTTCCTTGATTGAATTAGCTCTCACACCAATATTTGCGTCTAGAGCCTTTGCATTGAGGGCTATCTGAAAACGGCTGTGGCGCTGAAGTTGCCTGTGAATGTGGAGTTGGTGGCATGTGAAACCCGCATGTGGAGCATTCGTTTGTGTGGGATGCTCTACCAGGTTCATTTCAGTCCTAGGCACTCAAAGGGCACTAAGCATAGAATGTGAAAACTGAGTTTCCTCACTATATGCAGATGACTTGATTCTTTATATGGAAGAGCCAAAAGGCTCAACACAGAGACTACTAGAACTTATACGAGAGTTCGGTAGAGTGGCAGGGTACAAAATTAATGAACAAAAATCAACAGCCATAGTGTATGCTAACAGCCCCAAGTTGGAAAAAGATCTAACCAGCAAGATACCATTCAAAGTAACAAAGGAAAGCATGAAGTATCTGGGAATTAACCTAACCAAAAATGTTGGAGACCTATTTGAGGAAAACTACAACTACTTAAAAAAGAAATTGAACAAGATCTAGAAAGATGGAGTAACATCCCATGCTCCTGGATAGGTAAAATCAATATCATTAAAATGTCTATACTGCCAAAGGCAATATATACATTCAACGCAATCCCAATCAAATTGCCCAAAACATTCTTCACAGATCTGGAAACAATGATTCAAAGGTTCATCTGGAAACACAAAAAACCACGAATAGCTAGAACCATTCTCAAGAACAGGAAGTTAGCAGGGGGAATCACAGTCCCAGACCTCTGGACATACTATTGGGCAGTGGTTATCAAAACAGCCTGGTACTGGCAAAAAAATAGAGAAGAAGATCAATGGAGCAGAATAGAAACACCAGATGGGAACCCACAGAAATACAGCCAAATAATCTTTGACAAAAAGACAAACGACAACCCAGGCAAATGGGAAGGTCTGTTCAATAAATGCTGTTGGGACAACTGGTTGATAGCCTGCAGAAACAAAAAGATAGACCCACATCTCTCACCATATACTAAGATCAAATCCAAATGGATAAAAGATTTAAACCTACATCCAGAAACCTTCAAACTTTTGGAAGAAAATGTTGGAAACACACTGGAACACTTAGGGGTAGGCCCTCACTTCCTAAAAAAGACTCCAAATGCAGTAGAAATCAAGACCAAAATAAACAAGTGGGACCTCATCAAACTAAGAAGCTTCTGTACAGCTAGAGAAACAATCAACAAAGTAAAAAGGCAACCCACAGAATGGGAGAAGATCTTCGCACACGACATAGGTGATAGAGGGCTGATCTCCAGAATATACAAAGAGCTACAAAACAACCAAAATGTCAAAACAAACAAGCCACTCAAGAAATGGGCACGGGAAATGGGCAAACACTTCACAAAGGAACAAACCCAAATGGCAAATAAACATATGAAAAAATGCTCAAGTTCCCTGGCAATAAGGGAAATCCAAATTAAAACATCAATGAGGTACCACCTAACGCCAGTAAGACTGGCCCACATGAATAAAAGCACCAACAACACTTGTTGGCGAGGTTGCGGGGAAAAGGGAACCCTACTCCACTGCTGGTGGGGCTGCAGGCTGGTACAGCCTCTATGGAAATCAGTATGGAGAACATTCAAACAACTCAAATACAACATACCGTAATGACCCAGTAATAGCACTCCTAGAATATATCCAGAACAATTGTTTTATGAGAAACCAACATGCACTCCTATGTTCATAGCAGCACAATCAGTAATTGCAAAAACATGGAAGCAGCCAAAATGCCCATCAACAGAGGATTGGATAAGAAAGCTATGGTTCATCTACTCCATGGAATACTACTCAGCTATTAAAAAAAAAAAAATGCAGTTCTTTGTGGCCAAATGGGCCAAACTGGAAACCATAATGCTAAGGGAAATGAGCCAATCCCAAAAGATTAAATACCACATGTTTGCCTTAATTTGATATGATGTTATGTATAACAAGTTATGTTATGAATGTTATATGTTGTGTATAAACCAAAATTGAAATGTCAATGAGGTGGTCACAGAAGGTGGATAAGAAATCGCATTTACTTTTACCATATTGGTTACTCATTACTATGTCAATTAATTCCATAATGATGTAAATTTTTGCTGATGGTATGTTGGAGCTTTTAATTGATAGGGATGATACTCTGCTGGCTCTGTCTTCAGACCAGAGAGAGTATACCTAAGAAGCCGTTGAACTTGACTGGACAAAAAGATGCTGGACTCTATGTTTGGTATATGCTTGCAATGGGGGAATCTCAACCGAACTTGAACTGTGGTTATGCAACAAGGTGGAGGAATCCACCATGGTGGGAGGGTTTGGGGAGGGGTGGGGAGAATCCCAGTACCTATGAAACTGTGTCACATAATACAATGTAATTAATGAATTTAAAATAAAATTAAAAAAAAAAAAAAGAAAACTGAGTTTCCTTGAGAGCTGCTTGGAAGCCTGATGGTGTGTGAAGTTAGTGAGCCAAATGGAGTTGTTCTCCCACAAGAACCACTCGGCTGATCCTTCTTCAATATGCCCTTCACCAACATGCAGTGTTTCCTTGATTGAATTAGCTCTCACACCAATATTTGCGTCTAGAGCCTTTGCATTGAGGGCTATCTGAAAACGGCTGTGGCGCTGAAGTTGCCTGTGAATGTGGAGTTGGTGACATGTGAAACCCGCATGTGGAGCATTCGTTTGTGTGGGATGCTCACCAAGCTTCATTTCAGTCCTAGGCACTCAAAGGGCACTAAGCATAGAGTGTGAAAACTGAGTTTCCTTGAGAGCTGCTTGGAAGCCTGATGGTGTGTGAAGTTAGTGAGCCAAATGGAGTTGTTCTCCCACAAGAACCACTCGGCTGATCCTTCTTCAATATGCCTTTCACCAACATGCAGTGTTTCCTTGATTGAATTAGCTCTCACACCAATATTTGCGTCTAGAGCCTTTGCATTGAGGGCTATCTGAAAACGGCTGTGGCGCCGAAGTTGCCTGTGAATGTGGAGTTGGTGGCATGTGAAAACCGCATGTGGAGCATTCGTTTGTGTGAAATTCTCCACATGCGGTTCATTCCTAGATAATGCACTCAAAGGGCACTAAGCATAGAGTGTGAAAACTGAGTTTCCTTGAGAGCTGCTTGGAAGCCTGATGGTGTGTGAAGTTAGTGAGCCAAATGGAGTTGTTCTCCCACAAGAACCACTCGGCTGATCCTTCTTCAATATGCCCTTCACCAACATGCAGTGTTTCCTTGATTGAATTAGCTCTCATACAAATATTTGCCCTAGAGCCTTTGCATTGAGGTCTATCTGAAAACGGCTGTGGCGCTGAAGTTGCCTGTGAATGTGGAGTTGGTGGCATGTGAAACCCACATGTGGAGCATTCGTTTGTGTGGGATGCTCTACCAGGTTCATTTCAGTCCTAGGCACTCAAAGGGCACTAAGCATAGAGTGTGAAAACTGAGTTTCCTTGAGAGCTGCTTGGAAGCCTGATGGTGTGTGAAGTTAGTGAGCCAAATGGAGTTGTTCTCCCACAAGAACCACTCGGCTGATCCTTCTTCAATATGCCCTTCACCAACATGCAGTGTTTCCTTGATTGAATTAGCTCTCACACCAATATTTGCGTCTAGAGCCTTTGCATTGAGGGCTATCTGAAAACGGCTGTGGCGCTGAAGTTGCCTGTGAATGTGGAGTTGGTGGCATGTGAAACCCGCATGTGGAGCATTCGTTTGTGTGGGATGCTCTACCAGGTTCATTCCTAGATAATGCACTCAAAGCGCACTAAGCATAGAGTGTGAAAACTGAGTTTCCTTGAGAGCTGCTTGGAAGCCTGATGGTGTGTGAAGTTAGTGAGCCAAATGGAGTTGTTCTCCCACAAGAACCACTCGGCTGATCCTTCTTCAATATGCCCTTCACCAACATGCAGTGTTTCCTTGATTGAATTAGCTCTCACACCAATATTTGTGTCTAGAGCCTTTGCATTGAGGGCTATCTGAAAACGGCTGTGGCGCTGAAGTTGCCTGTGAATGTGGAGTTGGTGACATGTGAAACCCGCATGTGGAGCATTCGTTTGTGTGGGATGCTCACCAAGCTTCATTTCAGTCCTAGGCACTCAAAGGGCACTAAGCATAGAGTGTGAAAACTGAGTTTCCTTGAGAGCTGCTTGGAAGCCTGATGGTGTGTGAAGTTAGTGAGCCAAATGGAGTTGTTCTCCCACAAGAACCACTCGGCTGATCCTTCTTCAATATGCCTTTCACCAACATGCAGTGTTTCCTTGATTGAATTAGCTCTCACACCAATATTTGCGTCTAGAGCCTTTGCATTGAGGGCTATCTGAAAACGGCTGTGGCGCTGAAGTTGCCTGTGAATGTGGAGTTGGTGGCATGTGAAAACCGCATGTGGAGCATTCGTTTGTGTGGCATTCTCCACATGCGGTTCATTCCTAGATAATGCACTCAAAGGGCACTAAGCATAGAGTGTGAAAACTGAGTTTCCTTGAGAGCTGCTTGGAAGCCTGATGGTGTGTGAAGTTAGTGAGCCAAATGGAGTTGTTCTCCCACAAGAACCACTCGGCTGATCCTTCTTCAATATGCCCTTCACCAACATGCAGTGTTTCCTTGATTGAATTAGCTCTCACACCAATATTTGTGTCTAGAGCCTTTGCATTGAGGGCTATCTGAAAACGGCTGTGGCGCTGAAGTTGCCTGTGAATGTGGAGTTGGTGGCATGTGAAACCCGCATGTGGAGCATTCGTTTGTGTGGGATGCTCACCAAGCTTCATTTCAGTCCTAGGCACTCAAAGGGCACTAAGCATAGAGTGTGAAAACTGAGTTTCCTTGAGAGCTGCTTGGAAGCCTGATGGTGTGTGAAGTTAGTGAGCCAAATGGAGTTGTTCTCCCACAAGAACCACTCGGCTGATCCTTCTTCAATATGCCTTTCACCAACATGCAGTGTTTCCTTGATTGAATTAGCTCTCACACCAATATTTGCGTCTAGAGCCTTTGCATTGAGGGCTATCTGAAAACGGCTGTGGCGCTGAAGTTGCCTGTGAATGTGGAGTTGGTGGCATGTGAAACCCGCATGTGGAGCATTCGTTTGTGTGGGATGCTCTACCAGGTTCATTCCTAGATAATGCACTCAAAGCGCACTAAGCATAGAGTGTGAAAACTGAGTTTCCTTGAGAGCTGCTTGGAAGCCTGATGGTGTGTGAAGTTAGTGAGCCAAATGGAGTTGTTCTCCCACAAGAACCACTCGGCTGATCCTTCTTCAATATGCCCTTCACCAACATGCAGTGTTTCCTTGATTGAATTAGCTCTCACACCAATATTTGTGTCTAGAGCCTTTGCATTGAGGGCTATCTGAAAACGGCTGTGGCGCTGAAGTTGCCTGTCAATGTGGAGTTGGTGACATGTGAAACCCGCATGTGGAGCATTCGTTTGTGTGGGATGCTCACCAAGCTTCATTTCAGTCCTAGGCACTCAAAGGGCACTAAGCATAGAGTGTGAAAACCGAGTTTCCTTGAGAGCTGCTTGGAAGCCTGATGGTGTGTGAAGTTAGTGAGCCAAATGGAGTTGTTCTCCCACAAGAACCACTCGGCTGATCCTTCTTCAATATGCCTTTCACCAACATGCAGTGTTTCCTTGATTGAATTAGCTCTCACACCAATATTTGCGTCTAGAGCCTTTGCATTGAGGGCTATCTGAAAACGGCTGTGGCGCTGAAGTTGCCTGTGAATGTGGAGTTGGTGGCATGTGAAAACCGCATGTGGAGCATTCGTTTGTGTGGCATTCTCCACATGCGGTTCATTCCTAGATAATGCACTCAAAGGGCACTAAGCATAGAGTGTGAAAACTGAGTTTTCTTGAGAGCTGCTTGGAAGCCTGATGGTGTGTGAAGTTAGTGAGCCAAATGGAGTTGTTCTCCCACAAGAACCACTCGGCTGATCCTTCTTCAATATGCCTTTCACCAACATGCAGTGTTTCCTTGATTGAATTAGCTCTCACACCAATATTTGTGTCTAGAGCCTTTGCATTGAGGGCTATCTGAAAACGGCTGTGGCGCTGAAGTTGCCTGTCAATGTGGAGTTGGTGACATGTGAAACCCGCATGTGGAGCATTCGTTTGTGTGGGATGCTCACCAAGCTTCATTTCAGTCCTAGGCACTCAAAGGGCACTAAGCATAGAGTGTGAAAACTGAGTTTCCTTGAGAGCTGCTTGGAAGCCTGATGGTGTGTGAAGTTAGTGAGCCAAATGGAGTTGTTCTCCCACAAGAACCACTCGGCTGATCCTTCTTCAATATGCCCTTCACCAACATGCAGTGTTTCCTTGATTGAATTAGCTCTCACACCAATATTTGCGTCTAGAGCCTTTGCATTGAGGGCTATCTGAAAACGGCTGTGGCGCTGAAGTTGCCTGTGAATGTGGAGTTGGTGGCATGTGAAACCCGCATGTGGAGCATTCGTTTGTGTGGGATGCTCTACCAGGTTCATTTCAGTCCTAGGCACTCAAAGGGCACTAAGCATAGAATGTGAAAACTGAGTTTCCTCACTGTATGCAGATGACTTGATTCTTTATATGGAAGAGCCAAAAGGCTCAACACAGAGACTACTAGAACTTATACGAGAGTTCGGTAGAGTGGCAGGGTACAAAATTAATGAACAAAAATCAACAGCCATAGTGTATGCTAACAGCCCCAAGTTGGAAAAAGATCTAACCAGCAAGATACCATTCAAAGTAACAAAGGAAAGCATGAAGTATCTGGGAATTAACCTAACCAAAAATGTTGGAGACCTATTTGAGGAAAACTACAAACTACTTAAAAAAGAAATTGAACAAGATCTAGAAAGATGGAGTAACATCCCATGCTCCTGGATAGGTAAAATCAATATCATTAAAATGTCTATACTGCCAAAGGCAATATATACATTCAACGCAATCCCAATCAAATTGCCCAAAACATTCTTCACAGATCTGGAAACAATGATTCAAAGGTTCATCTGGAAACACAAAAAACCACGAATAGCTAGAACCATTCTCAAGAACAGGAAGTTAGCAGGGGGAATCACAGTCCCAGACCTCTGGACATACTATTGGGCAGTGGTTATCAAAACAGCCTGGTACTGGCAAAAAATAGAGAAGAAGATCAATGGAGCAGAATAGAAACACCAGATGGGAACCCACAGAAATACAGCCAAATAATCTTTGACAAAAAGACAAACGACAACCCAGGCAAATGGGAAGGTCTGTTCAATAAATGCTGTTGGGACAACTGGTTGATAGCCTGCAGAAACAAAAAGATAGACCCACATCTCTCACCATATACTAAGATCAAATCCAAATGGATAAAAGATTTAAACCTACATCCAGAAACCTTCAAACTTTTGGAAGAAAATGTTGGAAACACACTGGAACACTTAGGGGTAGGCCCTCACTTCCTAAAAAAGACTCCAAATGCAGTAGAAATCAAGACCAAAATAAACAAGTGGGACCTCATCAAACTAAGAAGCTTCTGTACAGCTAGAGAAACAATCAACAAAGTAAAAAGGCAACCCACAGAATGGGAGAAGATCTTCGCACACGACATAGGTGATAGAGGGCTGATCTCCAGAATATACAAAGAGCTACAAAACAACCAAAATGTCAAAACAAACAAGCCACTCAAGAAATGGGCACGGGAAATGGGCAAACACTTCACAAAGGAACAAACCCAAATGGCAAATAAACATATGAAAAAATGCTCAAGTTCCCTGGCAATAAGGGAAATCCAAATTAAAACATCAATGAGGTACCACCTAACGCCAGTAAGACTGGCCCACATGAATAAAAGCACCAACAACACTTGTTGGCGAGGTTGCGGGGAAAAGGGAACCCTACTCCACTGCTGGTGGGGCTGCAGGCTGGTACAGCCTCTATGGAAGTCAGTATGGAGAACATTCAAACAACTCAAATACAACATACCGTATGACCCAGTAATAGCACTCCTAGGAATATATCCAGAACAATTGTTTTATGAGAAACCAACATGCACTCCTATGTTCATAGCAGCACAATCAGTAATTGCAAAAACATGGAAGCAGCCAAAATGCCCATCAACAGAGGATTGGATAAGAAAGCTATGGTTCATCTACTCCATGGAATACTACTCAGCTATTAAAAAAAAAAAAATGCAGTTCTTTGTGGCCAAATGGGCCAAACTGGAAACCATAATGCTAAGGGAAATGAGCCAATCCCAAAAGATTAAATACCACATGTTTGCCTTAATTTGATATGATGTTATGTATAACAAGTTATGTTATGAATGTTATATGTTGTGTATAAACCAAAATTGAAATGTCAATGAGGTGGTCACAGAAGGTGGATAAGAAATCGCATTTACTTTTACCATATTGGTTACTCATTACTATGTCAATTAACTCCATAATGATGTAAATTTTTGCTGATGGTATGTTGGAGCTTTTAATTGATAGGGATGATACTCTGCTGGCTCTGTCTTCAGACCAGAGAGAGTATACCTAAGAAGCCGTTGAACTTGACTGGACAATAAGATGCTGGACTCTATGTTTGGTATATGCTTGCAATGGGGGAATCTCAACCGAACTTGAACTGTGGTTATGCAACAAGGTGGAGGAATCCACCATGGTGGGAGGGTTTGGGGAGGGGTGGGGAGAATCCCAGTACCTATGAAACTGTGTCACATAATACAATGTAATTAATGAATTTAAAATAAAATTAAAAAAAAAAAAAAAAAGAAAACTGAGTTTCCTTGAGAGCTGCTTGGAAGCCTGATGGTGTGTGAAGTTAGTGAGCCAAATGGAGTTGTTCTCCCACAAGAACCACTCGGCTGATCCTTCTTCAATATGCCCTTCACCAACATGCAGTGTTTCCTTGATTGAATTAGCTCTCATACAAATATTTGCCCTAGAGCCTTTGCATTGAGGTCTATCTGAAAACGGCTGTGGCGCTGAAGTTGCCTGAGAATGTGGAGTTGGTGGCATGTGAAAACCGCATGTGGAGCATTCGTTTGTGTGGGATGCTCTACCAGGTTCATTTCAGTCCTAGGCACTCAAAGGGCACTAAGCATAGAGTGTGAAAACTGAGTTTCCTTGAGAGCTGCTTGGAAGCCTGATGGTGTGTGAAGTTAGTGAGCCAAATGGAGTTGTTCTCCCACAAGAACCACTCGGCTGATCCTTCTTCAATATGCCCTTCACCAACATGCAGTGTTTCCTTGATTGAATTAGCTCTCACACCAATATTTGCGTCTAGAGCCTTTGCATTGAGGACTATCTGAAAACGGCTGTGGCGCTGAAGTTGCCTGTGAATGTGGAGTTGGTGGCATGTGAAACCCGCATGTGGAGCATTCGTTTGTGTGGGATGCTCTACCAGGTTCATTCCTAGATAATGCACTCAAAGCGCACTAAGCATAGAGTGTGAAAACTGAGTTTCCTTGAGAGCTGCTTGGAAGCCTGATGGTGTGTGAAGTTAGTGAGCCAAATGGAGTTGTTCTCCCACAAGAACCACTCGGCTGATCCTTCTTCAATATGCCCTTCACCAACATGCAGTGTTTCCTTGATTGAATTAGCTCTCACACCAATATTTGTGTCTAGAGCCTTTGCATTGAGGGCTATCTGAAAACGGCTGTGGCGCTGAAGTTGCCTGTCAATGTGGAGTTGGTGACATGTGAAACCCGCATGTGGAGCATTCGTTTGTGTGGGATGCTCACCAAGCTTCATTTCAGTCCTAGGCACTCAAAGGGCACTAAGCATAGAGTGTGAAAACCGAGTTTCCTTGAGAGCTGCTTGGAAGCCTGATGGTGTGTGAAGTTAGTGAGCCAAATGGAGTTGTTCTCCCACAAGAACCACTCGGCTGATCCTTCTTCAATATGCCTTTCACCAACATGCAGTGTTTCCTTGATTGAATTAGCTCTCACACCAATATTTGCGTCTAGAGCCTTTGCATTGAGGGCTATCTGAAAACGGCTGTGGCGCTGAAGTTGCCTGTGAATGTGGAGTTGGTGGCATGTGAAAACCGCATGTGGAGCATTCGTTTGTGTGGCATTCTCCACATGCGGTTCATTCCTAGATAATGCACTCAAAGGGCACTAAGCATAGAGTGTGAAAACTGAGTTTTCTTGAGAGCTGCTTGGAAGCCTGATGGTGTGTGAAGTTAGTGAGCCAAATGGAGTTGTTCTCCCACAAGAACCACTCGGCTGATCCTTCTTCAATATGCCTTTCACCAACATGCAGTGTTTCCTTGATTGAATTAGCTCTCACACCAATATTTGTGTCTAGAGCCTTTGCATTGAGGGCTATCTGAAAACGGCTGTGGCGCTGAAGTTGCCTGTCAATGTGGAGTTGGTGACATGTGAAACCCGCATGTGGAGCATTCGTTTGTGTGGGATGCTCACCAAGCTTCATTTCAGTCCTAGGCACTCAAAGGGCACTAAGCATAGAGTGTGAAAACTGAGTTTCCTTGAGAGCTGCTTGGAAGCCTGATGGTGTGTGAAGTTAGTGAGCCAAATGGAGTTGTTCTCCCACAAGAACCACTCGGCTGATCCTTCTTCAATATGCCCTTCACCAACATGCAGTGTTTCCTTGATTGAATTAGCTCTCACACCAATATTTGCGTCTAGAGCCTTTGCATTGAGGGCTATCTGAAAACGGCTGTGGCGCTGAAGTTGCCTGTGAATGTGGAGTTGGTGGCATGTGAAACCCGCATGTGGAGCATTCGTTTGTGTGGGATGCTCTACCAGGTTCATTTCAGTCCTAGGCACTCAAAGGGCACTAAGCATAGAATGTGAAAACTGAGTTTCCTCACTGTATGCAGATGACTTGATTCTTTATATGGAAGAGCCAAAAGGCTCAACACAGAGACTACTAGAACTTATACTAGAGTTCGGTAGAGTGGCAGGGTACAAAATTAATGAACAAAAATCAACAGCCATAGTGTATGCTAACAGCCCCAAGTTGGAAAAAGATCTAACCAGCAAGATACCATTCAAAGTAACAAAGGAAAGCATGAAGTATCTGGGAATTAACCTAACCAAAAATGTTGGAGACCTATTTGAGGAAAACTACAAACTACTTAAAAAAGAAATTGAACAAGATCTAGAAAGATGGAGTAACATCCCATGCTCCTGGATAGGTAAAATCAATATCATTAAAATGTCTATACTGCCAAAGGCAATATATACATTCAACGCAATCCCAATCAAATTGCCCAAAACATTCTTCACAGATCTGGAAACAATGATTCAAAGGTTCATCTGGAAACACAAAAAACCACGAATAGCTAGAACCATTCTCAAGAACAGGAAGTTAGCAGGGGGAATCACAGTCCCAGACCTCTGGACATACTATTGGGCAGTGGTTATCAAAACAGCCTGGTACTGGCAAAAAATAGAGAAGAAGATCAATGGAGCAGAATAGAAACACCAGATGGGAACCCACAGAAATACAGCCAAATAATCTTTGACAAAAAGACAAACGACAACCCAGGCAAATGGGAAGGTCTGTTCAATAAATGCTGTTGGGACAACTGGTTGATAGCCTGCAGAAACAAAAAGATAGACCCACATCTCTCACCATATACTAAGATCAAATCCAAATGGATAAAAGATTTAAACCTACATCCAGAAACCTTCAAACTTTTGGAAGAAAATGTTGGAAACACACTGGAACACTTAGGGGTAGGCCCTCACTTCCTAAAAAAGACTCCAAATGCAGTAGAAATCAAGACCAAAATAAACAAGTGGGACCTCATCAAACTAAGAAGCTTCTGTACAGCTAGAGAAACAATCAACAAAGTAAAAAGGCAACCCACAGAATGGGAGAAGATCTTCGCACACGACATAGGTGATAGAGGGCTGATCTCCAGAATATACAAAGAGCTACAAAACAACCAAAATGTCAAAACAAACAAGCCACTCAAGAAATGGGCACGGGAAATGGGCAAACACTTCACAAAGGAACAAACCCAAATGGCAAATAAACATATGAAAAAATGCTCAAGTTCCCTGGCAATAAGGGAAATCCAAATTAAAACATCAATGAGGTACCACCTAACGCCAGTAAGACTGGCCCACATGAATAAAAGCACCAACAACACTTGTTGGCGAGGTTGCGGGGAAAAGGGAACCCTACTCCACTGCTGGTGGGGCTGCAGGCTGGTACAGCCTCTATGGAAGTCAGTATGGAGAACATTCAAACAACTCAAATACAACATACCGTATGACCCAGTAATAGCACTCCTAGGAATATATCCAGAACAATTGTTTTATGAGAAACCAACATGCACTCCTATGTTCATAGCAGCACAATCAGTAATTGCAAAAACATGGAAGCAGCCAAAATGCCCATCAACAGAGGATTGGATAAGAAAGCTATGGTTCATCTACTCCATGGAATACTACTCAGCTATTAAAAAAAAAAAAATGCAGTTCTTTGTGGCCAAATGGGCCAAACTGGAAACCATAATGCTAAGGGAAATGAGCCAATCCCAAAAGATTAAATACCACATGTTTGCCTTAATTTGATATGATGTTATGTATAACAAGTTATGTTATGAATGTTATATGTTGTGTATAAACCAAAATTGAAATGTCAATGAGGTGGTCACAGAAGGTGGATAAGAAATCGCATTTACTTTTACCATATTGGTTACTCATTACTATGTCAATTAACTTCATAATGATGTAAATTTTTGCTGATGGTATGTTGGAGCTTTTAATTGATAGGGATGATACTCTGCTGGCTCTGTCTTCAGACCAGAGAGAGTATACCTAAGAAGCCGTTGAACTTGACTGGACAATAAGATGCTGGACTCTATGTTTGGTATATGCTTGCAATGGGGGAATCTCAACCGAACTTGAACTGTGGTTATGCAACAAGGTGGAGGAATCCACCATGGTGGGAGGGTTTGGGGAGGGGTGGGGAGAGTCCCAGTACCTATGAAACTGTGTCACATAATACAATGTAATTAATGAATTTAAAATAAAATTAAAAAAAAAAAAAGAAAACTGAGTTTCCTTGAGAGCTGCTTGGAAGCCTGATGGTGTGTGAAGTTAGTGAGCCAAATGGAGTTGTTCTCCCACAAGAACCACTCGGCTGATCCTTCTTCAATATGCCCTTCACCAACATGCAGTGTTTCCTTGATTGTATTAGCTCTCACACCAATATTTGCGTCTAGAGCCTTTGCATTGAGGGCTATCTGAAAACGGCTGTGGCGCTGAAGTTGCCTGTGAATGTGGAGTTGGTGGCATGTGAAACCCGCATGTGGAGCATTCATTTGTGTGGGATGCTCTACCAGGTTCATTCCTAGATAATACACTCAAAGGGCACTAAGCATAGAGTGTGAAAACTGAGTTTCCTTGAGAGCTGCTTGGAAGCCTGATGGTGTGTGAAGTTAGTGAGCCAAATGGAGTTGTTCTCCCACAAGAACCACTCGGCTGATCCTTCTTCAATATGCCCTTCACCAACATGCAGTGTTTCCTTGATTGAATTAGCTCTCATACAAATATTTGCCCTAGAGCCTTTGCATTGAGGTCTATCTGAAAACGGCTGTGGCGCTGAAGTTGCCTGAGAATGTGGAGTTGGTGGCATGTGAAAACCGCATGTGGAGCATTCGTTTGTGTGGGATGCTCTACCAGGTTCATTTCAGTCCTAGGCACTCAAAGGGCACTAAGCATAGAGTGTGAAAACTGAGTTTCCTTGAGAGCTGCTTGGAAGCCTGATGGTGTGTGAAGTTAGTGAGCCAAATGGAGTTGTTCTCCCACAAGAACCACTCGGCTGATCCTTCTTCAATATGCCCTTCACCAACATGCAGTGTTTCCTTGATTGAATTAGCTCTCACACCAATATTTGCGTCTAGAGCCTTTGCATTGAGGACTATCTGAAAACGGCTGTGGCGCTGAAGTTGCCTGTGAATGTGGAGTTGGTGGCATGTGAAACCCGCATGTGGAGCATTCGTTTGTGTGGGATGCTCTACCAGGTTCATTCCTAGATAATGCACTCAAAGGGCACTAAGCATAGAGTGTGAAAACTGAGTTTCCTTGAGAGCTGCTTGGAAGCCTGATGGTGTGTGAAGTTAGTGAGCCAAATGGAGTTGTTCTCCCACAAGAACCACTCGGCTGATCCTTCTTCAATATGCCCTTCACCAACATGCAGTGTTTCCTTGATTGAATTAGCTCTCATACAAATATTTGCCCTAGAGCCTTTGCATTGAGGTCTATCTGAAAACGGCTGTGGCGCTGAAGTTGCCTGAGAATGTGGAGTTGGTGGCATGTGAAACCCGCATGTGGAGCATTCGTTTGTGTGGGATGTTCTACCAGGTTCATTTCAGTCCTAGGCACTCAAAGGGCACTAAGCATAGAGTGTGAAAACAGTTTCCTTGAGAGCTGCTTGGAAGCCTGATGGTGTGTGAAGTTAGTGAGCCAAATGGAGTTGTTCTCCCACAAGAACCACTCGGCTGATCCTTCTTCAATATGCCCTTCACCAACATGCAGTGTTTCCTTGATTGAATTAGCTCTCACACCAATATTTGCGTCTAGAGCCTTTGCATTGAGGGCTATCTGAAAACGGCTGTGGCGCTGAAGTTGCCTGTGAATGTGGAGTTGGTGGCATGTGAAACCCGCATGTGGAGCATTCGTTTGTGTGTGATGCTCACCAAGCTTCATTTCAGTCCTAGGCACTCAAAGGGCACTAAGCATAGAGTGTGAAAACTGAGTTTCCTTGAGAGCTGCTTGGAAGCCTGATGGTGTGTGAAGTTAGTGAGCCAAATGGAGTTGTTCTCCCACAAGAACCACTCGGCTGATCCTTCTTCAATATGCCCTTCACCAACATGCAGTGTTTCCTTGATTGAATTAGCTCTCACACCAATATTTGCGTCTAGAGCCTTTGCATTGAGGACTATCTGAAAACGGCTGTGGCGCTGAAGTTGCCTGTGAATGTGGAGTTGGTGGCATGTGAAACCCGCATGTGGAGCATTCGTTTGTGTGGGATGCTCTACCAGGTTCATTCCTAGATAATGCACTCAAAGGGCACTAAGCATAGAGTGTGAAAACTGAGTTTCCTTGAGAGCTGCTTGGAAGCCTGATGGTGTGTGAAGTTAGTGAGCCAAATGGAGTTGTTCTCCCACAAGAACCACTCGGCTGATCCTTCTTCAATATGCCCTTCACCAACATGCAGTGTTTCCTTGATTGAATTAGCTCTCATACAAATATTTGCCCTAGAGCCTTTGCATTGAGGTCTATCTGAAAACGGCTGTGGCGCTGAAGTTGCCTGAGAATGTGGAGTTGGTGGCATGTGAAACCCGCATGTGGAGCATTCGTTTGTGTGGGATGTTCTACCAGGTTCATTTCAGTCCTAGGCACTCAAAGGGCACTAAGCATAGAGTGTGAAAACAGTTTCCTTGAGAGCTGCTTGGAAGCCTGATGGTGTGTGAAGTTAGTGAGCCAAATGGAGTTGTTCTCCCACAAGAACCACTCGGCTGATCCTTCTTCAATATGCCCTTCACCAACATGCAGTGTTTCCTTGATTGAATTAGCTCTCACAGAAATATTTGCGTCTAGAGCCTTTGCATTGAGGGCTATCTGAAAACGGCTGTGGCGCTGAAGTTGCCTGTGAATGTGGAGTTGGTGGCATGTGAAACCCGCATGTGGAGCATTCGTTTGTGTGGGATGCTCACCAAGCTTCATTTCAGTCCTAGGCACTCAAAGGGCACTAAGCATAGAGTGTGAAAACTGAGTTTCCTTGAGAGCTGCTTGGAAGCCTGATGGTGTGTGAAGTTAGTGAGCCAAATGGAGTTGTTCTCCCACAAGAACCACTCGGCTGATCCTTCTTCAATATGCCTTTCACCAACATGCAGTGTTTCCTTGATTGAATTAGCTCTCACACCAATATTTGCGTCTAGAGCCTTTGCATTGAGGGCTATCTGAAAACGGCTGTGGCGCCGAAGTTGCCTGTGAATGTGGAGTTGGTGGCATGTGAAAACCGCATGTGGAGCATTCGTTTGTGTGGCATTCTCCACATGCGGTTCATTCCTAGATAATGCACTCAAAGGGCACTAAGCATAGAGTGTGAAAACTGAGTTTCCTTGAGAGCTGCTTGGAAGCCTGATGGTGTGTGAAGTTAGTGAGCCAAATGGAGTTGTTCTCCCACAAGAACCACTCGGCTGATCCTTCTTCAATATGCCCTTCACCAACATGCAGTGTTTCCTTGATTGAATTAGCTCTCATACAAATATTTGCCCTAGAGCCTTTGCATTGAGGTCTATCTGAAAACGGCTGTGGCGCTGAAGTTGCCTGAGAATGTGGAGTTGGTGGCATGTGAAACCCGCATGTGGAGCATTCGTTTGTGTGGGATGCTCTCCCAGGTTCATTTCAGTCCTAGGCACTCAAAGGGCACTAAGCATAGAGTGTGAAAACTGAGTTTCCTTGAGAGCTGCTTGGAAGCCTGATGGTGTGTGAAGTTAGTGAGCCAAATGGAGTTGTTCTCCCACAAGAACCACTCGGCTGATCCTTCTTCAATATGCCTTTCACCAACATGCAGTGTTTCCTTGATTGAATTAGCTCTCACACCAATATTTGTGTCTAGAGCCTTTGCATTGAGGGCTATCTGAAAACGGCTGTGGCGCCGAAGTTGCCTGTGAATGTGGAGTTGGTGGCATGTGAAAACCGCATGTGGAGCATTCGTTTGTGTGGCATTCTCCACATGCGGTTCATTCCTAGATAATGCACTCAAAGGGCACTAAGCATAGAGTGTGAAAACTGAGTTTCCTTGAGAGCTGCTTGGAAGCCTGATGGTGTGTGAAGTTAGTGAGCCAAATGGAGTTGTTCTCCCACAAGAACCACTCGGCTGATCCTTCTTCAATATGCCCTTCACCAACATGCAGTGTTTCCTTGATTGAATTAGCTCTCATACAAATATTTGCCCTAGAGCCTTTGCATTGAGGTCTATCTGAAAACGGCTGTGGCGCTGAAGTTGCCTGAGAATGTGGAGTTGGTGGCATGTGAAACCCGCATGTGGAGCATTCGTTTGTGTGGGATGTTCTACCAGGTTCATTCCTAGATAATGCACTCAAAGCGCACTAAGCATAGAGTGTGAAAACTGAGTTTCCTTGAGAGCTGCTTGGAAGCCTGATGGTGTGTGAAGTTAGTGAGCCAAATGGAGTTGTTCTCCCACAAGAACCACTCGGCTGATCCTTCTTCAATATGCCCTTCACCAACATGCAGTGTTTCCTTGATTGAATTATCCCCCACACCAACATTTGCGTCTAGAGCCTTTGCATTGAGGGCTATCTGAAAACGGCTGTGGCGCTGAAGTTGCCTGTGAATGTGGAGTTGGTGGCATGTGAAACCCGCATGTGGAGCATTCGTTTGTGTGGGATGTTCTACCAGGTTCTTTCCTAGATAATGCACTCAAAGGGCACTAAGCATAGAGTGTGAAAACTGAGTTTCCTTGAGAGCTGCTTGGAAGCCTGATGGTGTGTGAAGTTAGTGAGCCAAATGGAGTTGTTCTCCCACAAGAACCACTCGGCTGATCCTTCTTCAATATGCCCTTCACCAACATGCAGTGTTTCCTTGATTGAATTAGCTCTCACACCAATATTTGCGTCTAGAGCCTTTGCATTGAGGGCTATCTGAAAACGGCTGTGGCGCTGAAGTTGCCTGTCAATGTGGAGTTGGTGGCATGTGAAACCCGCATGTGGAGCATTCGTTTGTGTGGATGCTCTACCAGGTTCATTTCAGTCCTAGGCACTCAAAGGGCACTAAGCATAGAGTGTGAAAACTGAGTTTCCTTGAGAGCTGCTTGGAAGCCTGATGGTGTGTGAAGTTAGTGAGCCAAATGGAGTTGTTCTCCCACAAGAACCACTCGGCTGATCCTTCTTCAATATGCCCTTCACCAACATGCAGTGTTTCCTTGATTGAATTAGCTCTCACACCAATATTTGCGTCTAGAGCCTTTGCATTGAGGGCTATCTGAAAACGGCTGTGGCGCTGAAGTTGCCTGTCAATGTGGAGTTGGTGGCATGTGAAACACGCATGTGGAGCATTCGTTTGTGTGGCATGCTCCACATGCGGTTCATTCCTAGATAATGCACTCCAAGGGCACTAAGCATAGAGTGTGAAAACTGAGTTTCCTTGAGAGCTGCTTGGAAGCCTGATGGTGTGTGAAGTTAGTGAGCCAAATGGAGTTGTTCTCCCACAAGAACCACTCGGCTGATCCTTCTTCAATATGCCCTTCACCAACATGCAGTGTTTCCTTGATTGTATTAGCTCTCACACCAATATTTGCGTCTAGAGCCTTTGCATTGAGGGCTATCTGAAAACGGCTGTGGCGCTGAAGTTGCCTGTGAATGTGGAGTTGGTGGCATGTGAAACCCGTATGTGAAGCATTCGTTTGTGTGGGATGCTCTACCAGGTTCATTTCAGTCCTAGGCACTCAAAGGGCACTAAGCATAGAGTGTGAAAACTGAGTTTCCTTGAGAGCTGCTTGGAAGCCTGATGGTGTGTGAAGTTAGTGAGCCAAATGGAGTTGTTCTCCCACAAGAACCACTTGGCTGATCCTTCTTCAATATGCCCTTCACCAACATGCAGTGTTTCCTTGATTGAATTAGCTCTCACACCAATATTTGCGTCTAGAGCCTTTGGATTGAGGGCTATCTGAAAACGGCTGTGGCGCTGAAGTTGCCTGTGAATGTGGAGTTGGTGGCATGTGAAACCCGCATGTGGAGCATTCGTTTGTGTGGGATGCTCTACCAGGTTCATTCCTAGATAATGCACTCAAAGGGCACTAAGCATAGAGTGTGAAAACTGAGTTTCCTTGAGAGCTGCTTGGAAGCATGACGTTGTGTGAAGTTAGTGAGCCAAATGGAGTTGTTCTCCCACAAGAACCACTCGGCCGATCCTTCTTTAATATGCCCTTCAACAACATGCAGTGTTTCCTTGATTGAATTAGCTCTCACACCAATATTTGCGTCTAGAGCCTTTGCATTGAGGGCTATCTGAAAACGGCTGTGGCTCTGAAGTTGCCTGTCAATGTGGAGTTGGTTGCATGTGAAACCCGCATGTGGAGCATTCGTTTGTGTGGGATGCTCTACCAGGTTCATTCCTAGATAATGCACTCAAAGGGCACTAAGCATAGAGTGTGAAAACTGAGTTTCCTTGAGAGCTGCTTGGAAGCCTGATGGTGTGTGAAGTTAGTGAGCCAAATGGAGTTGTTCTCCCACAAGAACCACTCGGCTGATCCTTCTTCAATATGCCCTTCACCAACATGCAGTGTTTCCTTGATTGAATTAGCTCTCACACCAATATTTGCGTCTAGAGCCTTTGCATTGAGGGCTATCTGAAAACGGCTGTGGCGCTGAAGATGCCTGTGAATGTGGAGTTGGTGCATGTGAAACCCGTATGTGAAGCATTCGTTTGTGTGGGATGCTCTACCAGGTTCATTTCAGTCCTAGGCACTCAAAGGGCACTAAGCATAGAGTGTGAAAACTGAGTTTCCTTGAGAGCTGCTTGGAAGCCTGATGGTGTGTGAAGTTAGTGAGCCAAATGGAGTTGTTCTCCCACAAGAACCACTCGGCTGATCCTTCTTCAATATGCCCTTCACCAACATGCAGTGTTTCCTTGATTGAATTATCCCCCACACCAATATTTGCGTCTAGAGCCTTTGCATTGAGGGCTATCTGAAAACGGCTGTGGCGCTGAAGTTGCCTGTGAATGTGGAGTTGGTGGCATGTGAAACCCGCATGTGAAGCATTCGTTTGTGTGGGATGTTCTACCAGGTTCATTCCTAGAGAATGCAGTCAAAGCGCACTAAGCATAGAGTGTGAAAACTGAGTTTCCTTGAGAGCTGCTTGGAAGCCTGATGGTGTGTGAAGTTAGTGAGCCAAATGGAGTTGTTCTCCCACTAAGAACCACTCGGCTGATCCTTCTTCAATATGCCCTTCACCAACATGCAGTGTTTCCTTGATTGAATTATCCCCCACACAAATATTTGCGTCTAGAGCCTTTGCATTGAGGCTATCTGAAAACGGCTGTGGCGCTGAAGTTGCCTGTGAATGTGGAGTTGGTGGCATGTGAAACCCGCATGTGGAGCATTCGTTTGTGTGGGATGCTCTACCAGGTTCATTCCTAGATAATGCACTCAAAGGGCACTAAGCATAGAGTGTGAAAACTGAGTTTCCTTGAGAGCTGCTTGGAAGCCTGATGGTGTGTGAAGTTAGTGAGCCAAATGGAGTTGTTCTCCCACAAGAACCACTCGGCTGATCCTTCTTCAATATGCCCTTCACCAACATGCAGTGTTTCCTTGATTGAATTAGCTCTCACACCAATATTTGCGTCTAGAGCCTTTGCATTGAGGGCTATCTGAAAACGGCTGTGGCGCTGAAGTTGCCTGTCAATGTGGAGTTGGTGGCATGTGAAACACGCATGTGGAGCATTCGTTTGTGTGGCATGCTCCACATGCGGTTCATTCCTAGATAATGCACTCAAAGGGCACTAAGCATAGAGTGTGAAAACTGAGTTTCCTTGAGAGCTGCTTGGAAGCCTGATGGTGTGTGAAGTTAGTGAGCCAAATGGAGTTGTTCTCCCACAAGAACCACTCGGCTGATCCTTCTTCAATATGCCCTTCACCAACATGCAGTGTTTCCTTGATTGTATTAGCTCTCACACCAATATTTGCGTCTAGAGCCTTTGCATTGAGGGCTATCTGAAAACGGCTGTGGCGCTGAAGTTGCCTGTGAATGTGGAGTTGGTGGCATGTGAAACCCGTATGTGAAGCATTCGTTTGTGTGGCATGCTCTACCAGGTTCATTTCAGTCCTAGGCACTCAAAGGGCACTAAGCATAGAGTGTGAAAACTGAGTTTCCTTGAGAGCTGCTTGGAAGGCTGATGGTGTGTGAAGTTAGTGAGCCAAATGGAGTTGTTCTCCCACAAGAACCACTTGGCTGATCCTTCTTCAATATGCCCTTCACCAACATGCAGTGTTTCCTTGATTGAATTAGCTCTCACACCAATATTTGCGTCTAGAGCCTTTGCATTGAGGGCTATCTGAAAACGGCTGTGGCGCTGAAGTTGCCTATCAATGTGGAGTTGGTGGCATGTGAAACCCGCATGTGGAGCATTCGTTTGTGTGGGATGCTCTACCAGGTTCATTCCTAGATAATGCACTCAAAGGGCACTAAGCATAGAGTGTGAAAACTGAGTTTCCTTGAGAGCTGCTTGGAAGCATGATGTTGTGTGAAGTTAGTGAGCCAAATGGAGTTGTTCTCCCACAAGAACCACTCGGCCGATCCTTCTTTAATATGCCCTTCAACAACATGCAGTGTTTCCTTGATTGAATTAGCTCTCACACCAATATTTGCGTCTAGAGCCTTTGCATTGAGGGCTATCTGAAAACGGCTGTGGCGCTGAAGTTGCCTGTGAATGTGGAGTTGGTGGCATGTGAAACCCGCATGTGGAGCATTCGTTTGTGTGGGATGCTCTACCAGGTTCATTCCTAGATAATGCACTCAAAGGGCACTAAGCATAGAGTGTGAAAACTGAGTTTCCTTGAGAGCTGCTTGGAAGCCTGATGGTGTGTGAAGTTAGTGAGCCAAATGGAGTTGTTCTCCCACAAGAACCACTCGGCTGATCCTTCTTCAATATGCCCTTCACCAACATGCAGTGTTTCCTTGATTGAATTATCCCCCACACCAATATTTGCGTTTAGAGCCTTTGCATTGAGGGCTATCTGAAAACGGCTGTGGCGCTGAAGTTGCCTGTGAATGTGGAGTTGGTGGCATGTGAAACCCGCATGTGGAGCATTCGTTTGTGTGGGATGTTCTACCAGGTTCATTCCTAGAGAATGCACTCAAAGCGCACTAAGCATAGAGTGTGAAAACTGAGTTTCCTTGAGAGCTGCTTGGAAGCCTGATGGTGTGTGAAGTTAGTGAGCCACATGGAGTTGTTCTCCCACAAGAACCACTCGGCTGATCCTTCTTCAATATGCCCTTCACCAACATGCAGTGTTTCCCTGATTGAATTAGCTCTCACACCAATATTTGCGTCTAGAGCCTTTGCATTGAGGGCTATCTGAAAACGGCTGTGGCGCTGAAGTTGCCTGTGAATGTGGAGTTGGTGGCATGTGAAACCCGCATGTGGAGCATTCGTTTGTGTGGGATGTTCTACCAGGTTCATTCCTAGATAATGCACTCAAAGGGCACTAAGCATAGAGTGTGAAAACTGAGTTTCCTTGAGAGCTGCTTGGAAGCCTGATGGTGTGTGAAGTTAGTGAGCCAAATGGAGTTGTTCTCCCACAAGAACCACTCGGCTGATCCTTCTTCAATATGCCCTTCACCAACATGCAGTGTTTCCTTGATTGAATTAGCTCTCACACCAATATTTGCGTCTAGAGCCTTTGCATTGAGGGCTATCTGAAAACGGCTGTGGCGCTGAAGTTGCCTGTGAATGTGGAGTTGGTGGCATGTGAAACCCGCATGTGGAGCATTCGTTTGTGTGGGATGCTCTACCAGGTTCATTCCTAGATAAAGCACTCAAAGGGCACTAAGCACAGAGTGTGAAAACTGAGTTTCTTGAGAGCTGCTTGGAAGCCTGATGGTGTGTGAAGTTAGTGAGCCAAATGGAGTTGTTCTCCCACAAGAACCACTCGGCTGATCCTTCTTTAATATGCCCTTCACCAACATGCAGTGTTTCCTTGATTGAATTAGCTCTCACACCAATATTTGCGTCTAGAGCCTTTGCATTGAGGGCTATCGGAAAACGGCTGTGGCGCTGAAGTTGCCTGAGAATGTGGAGTTGGTGGCATGTGAAACCCGCATGTGGAGCATTCGTTTGTGTGGCATGCTCCACATGCGGTTCATTCCTAGATAATGCACTCAAATGGCACTAAGCATAGAGTGTGAAAACTGAGTTTCCTTGAGAGCTGCTTGGAAGCCTGATGGTGTGTGAAGTTAGTGAGCCAAATGGAGTTGTTCTCCCACAAGAACCACTTGGCTGATCCTTCTTCAATATGCCCTTCACCAACATGCAGTGTTTCCTTGATTGAATTAGCTCTCACACCAATATTTGTGTCTAGAGCCTTTGCATTGAGGGCTATCTGAAAATGGCTGTGGCGCTGAAGTTGCCTGTGAATGTGGAGTTGGTGGCATGTGAAACCCGAATGTGGAGCATTCGTTTGTGTGGGATGCTCTACCAGGTTCATTCCTAGATAATGCACTCAAAGGGCACTAAGCATAGAGTGTGAAAACTGAGTTTCCTTGAGAGCTGCTTGGAAGCATGATGTTGTGTGAAGTTAGTGAGCCAAATGGAGTTGTTCTCCCACAAGAACCACTCGGCCGATCCTTCTTTAATATGCCCTTCAACAACATGCAGTGTTTCCTTGATTGAATTAGCTCTCACACCAATATTTGTGTCTAGAGCCTTTGCATTGAGGGCTATCTGAAAACGGCTGTGGCGCTGAAGTTGCCTGTGAATGTGGAGTTGGTGGCATGTGAAACCCGCATGTGGAGCATTCGTTTGTGTGGGATGCTCTACCAGGTTCATTCCTAGATAATGCACTCAAAGGGCACTAAGCATAGAGTGTGAAAACTGAGTTTCCTTGAGAGCTGCTTGGAAGCCTGATGGTGTGTGAAGTTAGTGAGCCAAATGGAGTTGTTCTCCCACAAGAACCACTCGTCTGATCCTTCTTCAATATGCCCTTCACCAACATGCAGTGTTTCCTTGATTGAATTAGCTCTGACACCAATATTTGCGTCTAGAGCCTTTGCATTGAGGGCTATCTGAAAACGGCTGTGGCGCTGAAGTTGCCTGTGAATGTGGAGTTGGTGGCATGTGAAACCCGTATGTGAAGCATTCGTTTGTGTGGGATGCTCTACCAGGTTCATTTCAGTCCTAGGCACTCAAAGGGCACTAAGCATAGAGTGTGAAAACTGAGTTTCCTTGAGAGCTGCTTGGAAGCCTGATGGTGTGTGAAGTTAGTGAGCCAAATGGAGTTGTTCTCCCACAAGAACCACTTGGCTGATCCTTCTTCAATATGCCCTTCACCAACATGCAGTGTTTCCTTGATTGAATTAGCTCTCACACCAATATTTGCGTCTAGAGCCTTTGCATTGAGGGCTATCTGAAAACGGCTGTGGCGCTGAAGTTGCCTGTCAATGTGGAGTTGGTGGCATGTGAAACCCGCATGTGGAGCATTCGTTTGTGTGGGATGCTCTACCAGGATCATTCCTAGATAATGCACTCAAAGGGCACTAAGCATAGAGTGTGAAAACTGAGTTTCCTTGAGAGCTGCTTGGAAGCCTGATGGTGTGTGAAGTTAGTGAGCCAAATGGAGTTGTTCTCCCACAAGAACCACTCGGCTGATCCTTCTTCAATATGCCCTTCACCAACATGCAGTGTTTCCTTGATTGAATTAGCTCTCACACCAATATTTGCGTCTAGAGCCTTTGCATTGAGGGCTATCTGAAAACGGCTGTGGCGCTGAAGTTGCCTGTGAATGTGGAGTTGGTGGCATGTGAAACCCGCATGTGGAGCATTCGTTTGTGTGGGATGCTCTACCAGGTTCATTTCAGTCCTAGGCACTCAAAGGGCACTAAGCATAGAGTGTGAAAACTGAGTTTCCTTGAGAGCTGCTTGGAAGCCTGATGGTGTGTGAAGTTAGTGAGCCAAATGGAGTTGTTCTCCCACAAGAACCACTTGGCTGATCCTTCTTCAATATGCCCTTCACCAACATGCAGTGTTTCCTTGATTGAATTAGCTCTCACACCAATATTTGCGTCTAGAGCCTTTGCATTGAGGGCTATCTGAAAATGGCTGTGGCGCTGAAGTTGCCTGTCAATGTGGAGTTGGTGGCATGTGAAACCCGCATGTGGAGCATTCGTTTGTGTGGGATGCTCTACCAGGTTCATTCCTAGATAATGCACTCAAAGGGCACTAAGCATAGAGTGTGAAAACTGAGTTTCCTTGAGAGCTGCTTGGAAGCATGATGTCGTGTGAAGTTAGTGAGCCAAATGGAGTTGTTCTCCCACAAGAATCACTCGGCTGATCCTTCTTTAATATGCCCTTCAACAACATGCAGTGTTTCCTTGATTGAATTAGCTCTCACACCAATATTTCCGTCTAGAGCCTTTGCATTGAGGGCTATCTGAAAACGGCTGTGGCGCTGAAGTTGCCTGTCAATGTGGAGTTGGTGGCATGTGAAACCCGCATGTGGAGCATTCGTTTGTGTGGGATGCTCTACCAGGTTCATTCCTAGATAATGCACTCAAAGGGCACTAAGCATAGAGTGTGAAAACTGAGTTTCCTTGAGAGCTGCTTGGAAGCCTGATGGTGTGTGAAGTTAGTGAGCAAATGAAGCTGTTCTCCCACAAGAACCACTCGGCTGATCCTTCTTCAATATGCCCTTCACCAACATGCAGTGTTTGCTTGATTGAATTAGCTCTCACACCAATATTTGCGTCTAGAGCCTTTGCATTGAGGGCTATCTGAAAACGGCTGTGGCGCTGAAGTTGCCTGTGAATGTGGAGTTGGTGGCATGTGAAACCCGTATGTGAAGCATTCGTTTGTGTGGGATGCTCTACCAGGTTCATTTCAGTCCTAGGCACTCAAAGGGCACTAAGCATAGAGTGTGAAAACTGAGTTCCTTGAGAGCTGCTTGGAAGCCTGATGGTGTGTGAAGTTAGTGAGCCAAATGGAGTTGTTCTCCCACAAGAACCACTCGGCTGATCCTTCTTCAATATGCCCTTCACCAACATGCAGTGTTTCCTTGATTGAATTATCCCCCACACAAATATTTGCGTCTAGAGCCTTTGCATTGAGGGCTATCTGAAAACGGCTGTGGCGCTGAAGTTGCCTGTGAATGTGGAGTTGGTGGCATGTGAAACCCGCATGTGGAGCATTCGTTTGTGTGGGATGCTCTACCAGGTTCATTTCAGTCCTAGGCACTCAAAGGGCACTAAGCATAGAGTGTGAAAACTGAGTTTCCTTGAGAGCTGCTTGGAAGCCTGATGGTGTGTGAAGTTAGTGAGCCACATGGAGTTGTTCTCCCACAAGAACCACTCGGCTGATCCTTCTTCAATATGCCCTTCACCAACATGCAGTGTTTCCCTGATTGAATTAGCTCTCACACCAATATTTGCGTCTAGAGCCTTTGCATTGAGGGCTATCTGAAAACGGCTGTGGCGCTGAAGTTGCCTGTGAATGTGGAGTTGGTGGCATGTGAAACCCGCATGTGGAGCATTCGTTTGTGTGGGATGTTCTACCAGGTTCATTCCTAGATAATGCACTCAAAGGGCACTAAGCATAGAGTGTGAAAACTGAGTTTCCTTGAGAGCTGCTTGGAAGCCTGATGGTGTGTGAAGTTAGTGAGCCAAATGGAGTTGTTCTCCCACAAGAACCACTCGCTGATCCTTCTTCAATATGCCCTTCACCAACATGCAGTGTTTCCTTGATTGAATTAGCTCTCACACCAATATTTGCGTCTAGAGCCTTTGCATTGAGGGCTATCTGAAAACGGCTGTGGCGCTGAAGTTGCCTGTGAATGTGGAGTTGGTGGCATGTGAAACCCGCATGTGGAGCATTCGTTTGTGTGGGATGCTCTACCAGGTTCATTCCTAGATAAAGCACTCAAAGGGCACTAAGCACAGAGTGTGAAAACTGAGTTTCCTTGAGAGCTGCTTGGAAGCCTGATGGTGTGTGAAGTTAGTGAGCCAAATGGAGTTGTTCTCCCACAAGAACCACTCGGCTGATCCTTCTTTAATATGCCCTTCACCAACATGCAGTGTTTCCTTGATTGAATTAGCTCTCACACCAATATTTGCGTCTAGAGCCTTTGCATTGAGGGCTATCGGAAAACGGCTGTGGCGCTGAAGTTGCCTGAGAATGTGGAGTTGGTGGCATGTGAAACCCGCATGTGGAGCATTCGTTTGTGTGGCATGCTCCACATGCGGTTCATTCCTAGATAATGCACTCAAATGGCACTAAGCATAGAGTGTGAAAACTGAGTTTCCTTGAGAGCTGCTTGGAAGCCTGATGGTGTGTGAAGTTAGTGAGCCAAATGGAGTTGTTCTCCACAAGAACCACTGGCTGATCCTTCTTCAATATGCCCTTCACCAACATGCAGTGTTTCCTTGATTGAATTAGCTCTCACACCAATATTTGTGTCTAGAGCCTTTGCATTGAGGGCTATCTGAAAATGGCTGTGGCGCTGAAGTTGCCTGTGAATGTGGAGTTGGTGGCATGTGAAACCCGCATGTGGAGCATTCGTTTGTGTGGGATGCTCTACCAGGTTCATTCCTAGATAATGCACTCAAAGGGCACTAAGCATAGAGTGTGAAAACTGAGTTTCTTGAGAGCTGCTTGGAAGCATGATGTTGTGTGAAGTTAGTGAGCCAAATGGAGTTGTTCTCCCACAAGAACCACTCGGCCGATCCTTCTTTAATATGCCCTTCAACAACATGCAGTGTTTCCTTGATTGAATTAGCTCTCACACCAATATTTGTGTCTAGAGCCTTTGCATTGAGGGCTATCTGAAAACGGCTGTGGCGCTGAAGTTGCCTGTCAATGTGGAGTTGGTGGCATGTGAAACCCGCATGTGGAGCATTCGTTTGTGTGGGATGCTCTACCAGGTTCATTCCTAGATAATGCACTCAAAGGGCACTAAGCATAGAGTGTGAAAACTGAGTTTCCTTGAGAGCTGCTTGGAAGCCTGATGGTGTGTGAAGTTAGTGAGCCAAATGGAGTTGTTCTCCCACAAGAACCACTCGTCTGATCCTTCTTCAATATGCCCTTCACCAACATGCAGTGTTTCCTTGATTGAATTAGCTCTGACACCAATATTTGCGTCTAGAGCCTTTGCATTGAGGGCTATCTGAAAACGGCTGTGGCGCTGAAGTTGCCTGTGAATGTGGAGTTGGTGGCATGTGAAACCCGTATGTGAAGCATTCGTTTGTGTGGGATGCTCTACCAGGTTCATTTCAGTCCTAGGCACTCAAAGGGCACTAAGCATAGAGTGTGAAAACTGAGTTTCCTTGAGAGCTGCTTGGAAGCCTGATGGTGTGTGAAGTTAGTGAGCCAAATGGAGTTGTTCTCCCACAAGAACCACTTGGCTGATCCTTCTTCAATATGCCCTTCACCAACATGCAGTGTTTCCTTGATTGAATTAGCTCTCACACCAATATTTGCGTCTAGAGCCTTTGCATTGAGGGCTATCTGAAAACGGCTGTGGCGCTGAAGTTGCCTGTCAATGTGGAGTTGGTGGCATGTGAAACCCGCATGTGGAGCATTCGTTTGTGTGGGATGCTCTACCAGGATCATTCCTAGATAATGCACTCAAAGGGCACTAAGCATAGAGTGTGAAAACTGAGTTTCCTTGAGAGCTGCTTGGAAGCCTGATGGTGTGTGAAGTTAGTGAGCCAAATGGAGTTGTTCTCCCACAAGAACCACTCGGCTGATCCTTCTTCAATATGCCCTTCACCAACATGCAGTGTTTCCTTGATTGAATTAGCTCTCACACCAATATTTGCGTCTAGAGCCTTTGCATTGAGGGCTATCTGAAAACGGCTGTGGCGCTGAAGTTGCCTGTGAATGTGGAGTTGGTGGCATGTGAAACCCGCATGTGGAGCATTCGTTTGTGTGGGATGCTCTACCAGGTTCATTTCAGTCCTAGGCACTCAAAGGGCACTAAGCATAGAGTGTGAAAACTGAGTTTCCTTGAGAGCTGCTTGGAAGCCTGAAGGTGTGTGAAGTTAGTGAGCCAAATGGAGTTGTTCTCCCACAAGAACCACTTGGCTGATCCTTCTTCAATATGCCCTTCACCAACATGCAGTGTTTCCTTGATTGAATTAGCTCTCACACCAATATTTGCGTCTAGAGCCTTTGCATTGAGGGCTATCTGAAAATGGCTGTGGCGCTGAAGTTGCCTGTCAATGTGGAGTTGGTGGCATGTGAAACCCGCATGTGGAGCATTCGTTTGTGTGGGATGCTCTACCAGGTTCATTCCTAGATAATGCACTCAAAGGGCACTAAGCATAGAGTGTGAAAACTGAGTTTCCTTGAGAGCTGCTTGGAAGCATGATGGTCGTGTGAAGTTAGTGAGCCAAATGGAGTTGTTCTCCCACAAGAACCACTCGGCCGATCCTTCTTTAATATGCCCTTCAACAACATGCAGTGTTTCCTTGATTGAATTAGCTCTCACACCAATATTTGCCGTCTAGAGCCTTTGCATTGAGGGCTATCTGAAAACGGCTGTGGCGCTGAAGTTGCCTGTCAATGTGGAGTTGGTGGCATGTGAAACCCGCATGTGGAGCATTCGTTTGTGTGGGATGCTCTACCAGGTTCATTCCTAGATAATGCACTCAAAGGGCACTAAGCATAGAGTGTGAAAACTGAGTTTCCTTGAGAGCTGCTTGGAAGCCTGATGGTGTGTGAAGTTAGTGAGCCAAATGAAGCTGTTCTCCCACAAGAACCACTCGGCTGATCCTTCTTCAATATGCCCTTCACCAACATGCAGTGTTTCCTTGATTGAATTAGCTCTCACACCAATATTTGCGTCTAGAGCCTTTGCATTGAGGGCTATCTGAAAACGGCTGTGGCGCTGAAGTTGCCTGTGAATGTGGAGTTGGTGGCATGTGAAACCCGTATGTGAAGCATTCGTTTGTGTGGGATGCTCTACCAGGTTCATTTCAGTCCTAGGCACTCAAAGGGCACTAAGCATAGAGTGTGAAAACTGAGTTTCCTTGAGAGCTGCTTGGAAGCCTGATGGTGTGTGAAGTTAGTGAGCCAAATGGAGTTGTTCTCCCACAAGAACCACTCGGCTGATCCTTCTTCAATATGCCCTTCACCAACATGCAGTGTTTCCTTGATTGAATTATCCCCCACACAAATATTTGCGTCTAGAGCCTTTGCATTGAGGGCTATCTGAAAACGGCTGTGGCGCTGAAGTTGCCTGTGAATGTGGAGTTGGTGGCATGTGAAACCCGCATGTGGAGCATTCGTTTGTGTGGGATGCTCTACCAGGTTCATTTCAGTCCTAGGCACTCAAAGGGCACTAAGCATAGAGTGTGAAAACTGAGTTTCCTTGAGAGCTGCTTGGAAGCCTGATGGTGTGTGAAGTTAGTGAGCCAAATGGAGTTGTTCTCCCACAAGAACCACTCGGCTGATCCTTCTTCAATATGCCCTTCACCAACATGCAGTGTTTCCTTGATTGAATTAGCTCTCACACCAATATTTGCGTCTAGAGCCTTTGCATTGAGGGCTATCTGAAAACGGCTGTGGCGCTGAAGTTGCCTGTCAATGTGGAGTTGGTGGCATGTGAAACACGCATGTGGAGCATTCGTTTGTGTGGCATGCTCCACATGCGGTTCATTCCTAGATAATGCACTCAAAGGGCACTAAGCATAGAGTGTGAAAACTGAGTTTCCTTGAGAGCTGCTTGGAAGCCTGATGGTGTGTGAAGTTAGTGAGCCAAATGGAGTTGTTCTCCACAAGAACCACTCGGCTGATCCTTCTTCAATATGCCCTTCACCAACATGCAGTGTTTCCTTGATTGTATTAGCTCTCACACCAATATTTGCGTCTAGAGCCTTTGCATTGAGGGCTATCTGAAAACGGCTGTGGCGCTGAAGTTGCCTGTGAATGTGGAGTTGGTGGCATGTGAAACCCGTATGTGAGCATTCGTTTGTGTGGGATGCTCTACCAGGTTCATTTCAGTCCTAGGCACTCAAAGGGCACTAAGCATAGAGTGTGAAAACTGAGTTTCCTTGAGAGCTGCTTGGAAGCCTGATGGTGTGTGAAGTTAGTGAGCCAAATGGAGTTGTTCTCCCACAAGAACCACTGGCTGATCCTTCTTCAATATGCCCTTCACCAACATGCAGTGTTTCCTTGATTGAATTAGCTCTCACACCAATATTTGCGTCTAGAGCCTTTGCATTGAGGGCTATCTGAAAACGGCTGTGGCGCTGAAGTTGCCTATCAATGTGGAGTTGGTGGCATGTGAAACCCGCATGTGGAGCATTCGTTTGTGTGGGATGCTCTACCAGGTTCATTCCTAGATAATGCACTCAAAGGGCACTAAGCATAGAGTGTGAAAACTGAGTTTCCTTGAGAGCTGCTTGGAAGCATGATGTTGTGTGAAGTTAGTGAGCCAAATGGAGTTGTTCTCCCACAAGAACCACTCGGCCGATCCTTCTTTAATATGCCCTTCAACAACATGCAGTGTTTCCTTGATTGAATTAGCTCTCACACCAATATTTGCGTCTAGAGCCTTTGCATTGAGGGCTATCTGAAAACGGCTGTGGCGCTGAAGTTGCCTGTGAATGTGGAGTTGGTGGCATGTGAAACCCGCATGTGGAGCATTCGTTTGTGTGGGATGCTCTACCAGGTTCATTCCTAGATAATGCACTCAAAGGGCACTAAGCATAGAGTGTGAAAACTGAGTTTCCTTGAGAGCTGCTTGGAAGCCTGATGGTGTGTGAAGTTAGTGAGCCAAATGGAGTTGTTCTCCCACAAGAACCACTCGGCTGATCCTTCTTCAATATGCCCTTCACCAACATGCAGTGTTTCCTTGATTGAATTATCCCCACACCAATATTTGCGTTTAGAGCCTTTGCATTGAGGGCTATCTGAAAACGGCTGTGGCGCTGAAGTTGCCTGTGAATGTGGAGTTGGTGGCATGTGAAACCCGCATGTGGAGCATTCGTTTGTGTGGGATGTCTACCAGGTTCATTCCTAGAGAATGCACTCAAAGCGCACTAAGCATAGAGTGTGAAAACTGAGTTTCCTTGAGAGCTGCTTGGAAGCCTGATGGTGTGTGAAGTTAGTGAGCCAAATGGAGTTGTTCTCCCACAAGAACCACTCGGCTGATCCTTCTTCAATATGCCCTTCACCAACATGCAGTGTTTCCCTGATTGAATTAGCTCTCACACCAATATTTGCGTCTAGAGCCTTTGCATTGAGGGCTATCTGAAAACGGCTGTGGCGCTGAAGTTGCCTGTGAATGTGGAGTTGGTGGCATGTGAAACCCGCATGTGGAGCATTCGTTTGTGTGGGATGTTCTACCAGGTTCATTCCTAGATAATGCACTCAAAGGGCACTAAGCATAGAGTGTGAAAACTGAGTTTCCTTGAGAGCTGCTTGGAAGCCTGATGGTGTGTGAAGTTAGTGAGCCAAATGGAGTTGTTCTCCCACAAGAACCACTCGGCTGATCCTTCTTCAATATGCCCTTCACCAACATGCAGTGTTTCCTTGATTGAATTAGCTCTCACACCAATATTTGCGTCTAGAGCCTTTGCATTGAGGGCTATCTGAAAACGGCTGTGGCGCTGAAGTTGCCTATCAATGTGGAGTTGGTGGCATGTGAAACCCGCATGTGGAGCATTCGTTTGTGTGGGATGCTCTACCAGGTTCATTCCTAGATAATGCACTCAAAGGGCACTAAGCATAGAGTGTGAAAACTGAGTTTCCTTGAGAGCTGCTTGGAAGCATGATGTTGTGTGAAGTTAGTGAGCCAAATGGAGTTGTTCTCCCACAAGAACCACTCGGCCGATCCTTCTTAATATGCCCTTCAACAACCTGCAGTGTTTCCTTGATTGAATTAGCTCTCACACCAATATTTGCGTCTAGAGCCTTTGCATTGAGGGCTATCTGAAAACGGCTGTGGCGCTGAAGTTGCCTGTGAATGTGGAGTTGGTGGCATGTGAAACCCGCATGTGGAGCATTCGTTTGTGTGGGATGCTCTACCAGGTTCATTCCTAGATAATGCACTCAAAGGGCACTAAGCATAGAGTGTGAAAACTGAGTTTCCTTGAGAGCTGCTTGGAAGCCTGATGGTGTGTGAAGTTAGTGAGCCAAATGGAGTTGTTCTCCCACAAGAACCACTCGGCTGATCCTTCTTCAATATGCCCTTCACCAACATGCAGTGTTTCCTTGATTGAATTATCCCCACACCAATATTTGCGTTTAGAGCCTTTGCATTGAGGGCTATCTGAAAACGGCTGTGGCGCTGAAGTTGCCTGTGAATGTGGAGTTGGTGGCATGTGAAACCCGCATGTGGAGCATTCGTTTGTGTGGGATGTTCTACCAGGTTCATTCCTAGAGAATGCACTCAAAGCGCACTAAGCATAGAGTGTGAAAACTGAGTTTCCTTGAGAGCTGCTTGGAAGCCTGATGGTGTGTGAAGTTAGTGAGCCAAATGGAGTTGTTCTCCCACAAGAACCACTCGGCTGATCCTTCTTCAATATGCCCTTCACCAACATGCAGTGTTTCCTGATTGAATTAGCTCTCACACCAATATTTGCGTCTAGAGCCTTTGCATTGAGGGCTATCTGAAAACGGCTGTGGCGCTGAAGTTGCCTGTGAATGTGGAGTTGGTGGCATGTGAAACCCGCATGTGGAGCATTCGTTTGTGTGGGATGTTCTACCAGGTTCATTCCTAGATAATGCACTCAAAGGGCACTAAGCATAGAGTGTGAAAACTGAGTTTCCTTGAGAGCTGCTTGGAAGCCTGATGGTGTGTGAAGTTAGTGAGCCAAATGGAGTTGTTCTCCCACAAGAACCACTCGGCTGATCCTTCTTCAATATGCCCTTCACCAACATGCAGTGTTTCCTTGATTGAATTAGCTCTCACACCAATATTTGCGTCTAGAGCCTTTGCATTGAGGGCTATCTGAAAACGGCTGTGGCGCTGAAGTTGCCTGTGAATGTGGAGTTGGTGGCATGTGAAACCCGCATGTGGAGCATTCGTTTGTGTGGGATGCTCTACCAGGTTCATTCCTAGATAAAGCACTCAAAGGGCACTAAGCACAGAGTGTGAAAACTGAGTTTCCTTGAGAGCTGCTTGGAAGCCTGATGGTGTGTGAAGTTAGTGAGCCAAATGGAGTTGTTCTCCCACAAGAACCACTCGGCTGATCCTTCTTTAATATGCCCTTCACCAACATGCAGTGTTTCCTTGATTGAATTAGCTCTCACACCAATATTTGCGTCTAGAGCCTTTGCATTGAGGGCTATCTGAAAACGGCTGTGGCGCTGAAGTTGCCTGAGAATGTGGAGTTGGTGGCATGTGAAACCCGCATGTGGAGCATTCGTTTGTGTGGCATGCTCTACCAGCGGTTCATTCCTAGATAATGCACTCAAAGGGCACTAAGCATAGAGTGTGAAAACTGAGTTTCCTTGAGAGCTGCTTGGAAGCCTGATGGTGTGTGAAGTTAGTGAGCCAAATGGAGTTGTTCTCCCACAAGAACCACTTGGCTGATCCTTCTTCAATATGCCCTTCACCAACATGCAGTGTTTCCTTGATTGAATTAGCTCTCACACCAATATTTGCGTCTAGAGCCTTTGCATTGAGGGCTATCTGAAAACGGCTGTGGCGCTGAAGTTGCCTGTGAATGTGGAGTTGGTGGCATGTGAAACCCGCATGTGGAGCATTCGTTTGTGTGGGATGCTCTACCAGGTTCATTCCTAGATAATGCACTCAAAGGGCACTAAGCATAGAGTGTGAAAACTGAGTTTCCTTGAGAGCTGCTTGGAAGCATGATGGTGTGTGAAGTTAGTGAGCCAAATGGAGTTGTTCTCCCACAAGAACCACTCGGCTGATCCTTCTTCAATATGCCCTTCACCAACATGCAGTGTTTCCTTGATTGAATTAGCTCTCACACCAATATTTGCGTCTAGAGCCTTTGCATTGAGGGCTATCTGAAAACGGCTGTGGCGCTGAAGTTGCCTGTGAATGTGGAGTTGGTGGCATGTGAAACCCGTATGTGAAGCATTCGTTTGTGTGGGATGCTCTACCAGGTTCATTTCAGTCCTAGGCACTCAAAGGGCACTAAGCATAGAGTGTGAAAACTGAGTTTCCTTGAGAGCTGCTTGGAAGCCTGATGGTGTGTGAAGTTAGTGAGCCAAATGGAGTTGTTCTCCCACAAGAACCACTGGCTGATCCTTCTTCAATATGCCCTTCACCAACATGCAGTGTTTCCTTGATTGAATTAGCTCTCACACCAATATTTGCGTCTAGAGCCTTTGCATTGAGGGCTATCTGAAAACGGCTGTGGCGCTGAAGTTGCCTATCAATGTGGAGTTGGTGGCATGTGAAACCCGCATGTGGAGCATTCGTTTGTGTGGGATGCTCTACCAGGTTCATTCCTAGATAATGCACTCAAAGGGCACTAAGCATAGAGTGTGAAAACTGAGTTTCCTTGAGAGCTGCTTGGAAGCATGATGTTGTGTGAAGTTAGTGAGCCAAATGGAGTTGTTCTCCCACAAGAACCACTCGGCCGATCCTTCTTTAATATGCCCTTCAACAACATGCAGTGTTTCCTTGATTGAATTAGCTCTCACACCAATATTTGCGTCTAGAGCCTTTGCATTGAGGGCTATCTGAAAACGGCTGTGGCGCTGAAGTTGCCTGTGAATGTGGAGTTGGTGGCATGTGAAACCCGCATGTGGAGCATTCGTTTGTGTGGGATGCTCTACCAGGTTCATTCCTAGATAATGCACTCAAAGGGCACTAAGCATAGAGTGTGAAAACTGAGTTTCCTTGAGAGCTGCTTGGAAGCCTGATGTGTGTGAAGTTAGTGAGCCAAATGGAGTTGTTCTCCCACAAGAACCACTCGGCTGATCCTTCTTCAATATGCCCTTCACCAACATGCAGTGTTTCCTTGATTGAATTATCCCCCACACCAATATTTGCGTTTAGAGCCTTTGCATTGAGGGCTATCTGAAAACGGCTGTGGCGCTGAAGTTGCTGTGAATGTGGAGTTGGTGGCATGTGAAACCCGCATGTGGAGCATTCGTTTGTGTGGGATGTTCTACCAGGTTCATTCCTAGAGAATGCACTCAAAGCGCACTAAGCATAGAGTGTGAAAACTGAGTTTCCTTGAGAGCTGCTTGGAAGCCTGATGGTGTGTGAAGTTAGTGAGCCAAATGGAGTTGTTCTCCCACAAGAACCACTCGGCTGATCCTTCTTCAATATGCCCTTCACCAACATGCAGTGTTTCCCTGATTGAATTAGCTCTCACACCAATATTTGCGTCTAGAGCCTTTGCATTGAGGGCTATCTGAAAACGGCTGTGGCGCTGAAGTTGCCTGTGAATGTGGAGTTGGTGGCATGTGAAACCCGCATGTGGAGCATTCGTTTGTGTGGGATGTTCTACCAGGTTCATTCCTAGATAATGCACTCAAAGGGCACTAAGCATAGAGTGTGAAAACTGAGTTTCCTTGAGAGCTGCTTGGAAGCCTGATGGTGTGTGAAGTTAGTGAGCCAAATGGAGTTGTTCTCCCACAAGAACCACTCGGCTGATCCTTCTTCAATATGCCCTTCACCAACATGCAGTGTTTCCTTGATTGAATTAGCTCTCACACCAATATTTGCGTCTAGAGCCTTTGCATTGAGGGCTATCTGAAAACGGCTGTGGCGCTGAAGTTGCCTATCAATGTGGAGTTGGTGGCATGTGAAACCCGCATGTGGAGCATTCGTTTGTGTGGGATGCTCTACCAGGTTCATTCCTAGATAATGCACTCAAAGGGCACTAAGCATAGAGTGTGAAAACTGAGTTTCCTTGAGAGCTGCTTGGAAGCATGATGTTGTGTGAAGTTAGTGAGCCAAATGGAGTTGTTCTCCCACAAGAACCACTCGGCCGATCCTTCTTTAATATGCCCTTCAACAACATGCAGTGTTTCCTTGATTGAATTAGCTCTCACACCAATATTTGCGTCTAGAGCCTTTGCATTGAGGGCTATCTGAAAACGGCTGTGGCGCTGAAGTTGCCTGTGAATGTGGAGTTGGTGGCATGTGAAACCCGCATGTGGAGCATTCGTTTGTGTGGGATGCTCTACCAGGTTCATTCCTAGATAATGCACTCAAAGGGCACTAAGCATAGAGTGTGAAAACTGAGTTTCCTTGAGAGCTGCTTGGAAGCCTGATGGTGTGTGAAGTTAGTGAGCCAAATGGAGTTGTTCTCCCACAAGAACCACTCGGCTGATCCTTCTTCAATATGCCCTTCACCAACATGCAGTGTTTCCTTGATTGAATTATCCCCCACACCAATATTTGCGTTTAGAGCCTTTGCATTGAGGGCTATCTGAAAACGGCTGTGGCGCTGAAGTTGCCTGTGAATGTGGAGTTGGTGGCATGTGAAACCCGCATGTGGAGCATTCGTTTGTGTGGGATGTTCTACCAGGTTCATTCCTAGAGAATGCACTCAAAGCGCACTAAGCATAGAGTGTGAAAACTGAGTTTCCTTGAGAGCTGCTTGGAAGCCTGATGGTGTGTGAAGTTAGTGAGCCAAATGGAGTTGTTCTCCCACAAGAACCACTCGGCTGATCCTTCTTCAATATGCCCTTCACCAACATGCAGTGTTTCCCTGATTGAATTAGCTCTCACACCAATATTTGCGTCTAGAGCCTTTGCATTGAGGGCTATCTGAAAACGGCTGTGGCGCTGAAGTTGCCTGTGAATGTGGAGTTGGTGGCATGTGAAACCCGCATGTGGAGCATTCGTTTGTGTGGGATGTTCTACCAGGTTCATTCCTAGATAATGCACTCAAAGGGCACTAAGCATAGAGTGTGAAAACTGAGTTTCCTTGAGAGCTGCTTGGAAGCCTGATGGTGTGTGAAGTTAGTGAGCCAAATGGAGTTGTTCTCCCACAAGAACCACTCGGCTGATCCTTCTTCAATATGCCCTTCACCAACATGCAGTGTTTCCTTGATTGAATTAGCTCTCACACCAATATTTGCGTCTAGAGCCTTTGCATTGAGGGCTATCTGAAAACGGCTGTGGCGCTGAAGTTGCCTATCAATGTGGAGTTGGTGGCATGTGAAACCCGCATGTGGAGCATTCGTTTGTGTGGGATGCTCTACCAGGTTCATTCCTAGATAATGCACTCAAAGGGCACTAAGCATAGAGTGTGAAAACTGAGTTTCCTTGAGAGCTGCTTGGAAGCATGATGTTGTGTGAAGTTAGTGAGCCAAATGGAGTTGTTCTCCCACAAGAACCACTCGGCCGATCCTTCTTTAATATGCCCTTCAACAACATGCAGTGTTTCCTTGATTGAATTAGCTCTCACACCAATATTTGCGTCTAGAGCCTTTGCATTGAGGGCTATCTGAAAACGGCTGTGGCGCTGAAGTTGCCTGTGAATGTGGAGTTGGTGGCATGTGAAACCCGCATGTGGAGCATTCGTTTGTGTGGGATGCTCTACCAGGTTCATTCCTAGATAATGCACTCAAAGGGCACTAAGCATAGAGTGTGAAAACTGAGTTTCCTTGAGAGCTGCTTGGAAGCCTGATGGTGTGTGAAGTTAGTGAGCCAAATGGAGTTGTTCTCCCACAAGAACCACTCGGCTGATCCTTCTTCAATATGCCCTTCACCAACATGCAGTGTTTCCTTGATTGAATTATCCCCACACCAATATTTGCGTTTAGAGCCTTTGCATTGAGGGCTATCTGAAAACGGCTGTGGCGCTGAAGTTGCCTGTGAATGTGGAGTTGGTGGCATGTGAAACCCGCATGTGGAGCATTCGTTTGTGTGGGATGTTCTACCAGGTTCATTCCTAGAGAATGCACTCAAAGCGCACTAAGCATAGAGTGTGAAAACTGAGTTTCCTTGAGAGCTGCTTGGAAGCCTGATGGTGTGTGAAGTTAGTGAGCCAAATGGAGTTGTTCTCCCACAAGAACCACTCGGCTGATCCTTCTTCAATATGCCCTTCACCAACATGCAGTGTTTCCCTGATTGAATTAGCTCTCACACCAATATTTGCGTCTAGAGCCTTTGCATTGAGGGCTATCTGAAAACGGCTGTGGCGCTGAAGTTGCCTGTGAATGTGGAGTTGGTGGCATGTGAAACCCGCATGTGGAGCATTCGTTTGTGTGGGATGTTCTACCAGGTTCATTCCTAGATAATGCACTCAAAGGGCACTAAGCATAGAGTGTGAAAACTGAGTTTCCTTGAGAGCTGCTTGGAAGCCTGATGGTGTGTGAAGTTAGTGAGCCAAATGGAGTTGTTCTCCCACAAGAACCACTCGGCTGATCCTTCTTCAATATGCCCTTCACCAACATGCAGTGTTTCCTTGATTGAATTAGCTCTCACACCA